>NW_004567106.1:11426704-11431331 GCF_000260355.1 Condylura cristata | reverse complement strand
CCCCCACCCCCACACCTGAATTGAACGCATGCTGAGGAGGCTGCTGGTAGCTTCATAGTGCTGCAGCTTAACCCATTGTGTCACTAGGGTGTGCTCAATTAACATTTTAATAGGGAACGATATTATATGTGCATTGTCAAAAGAAAATACGCATTATGTATGTGATATGTATACATACATACATATATCATATGTCCATGTATTATACTATCCCCATCCACCCACTTACATAATACCAAGGGTTAAGTGTTGAGACGAGTTATATTTATGGTTGTTTGTAAACATTCTTTTTTGTCTTTCTGTATTTCTGGCTCTTTTTACATTGAAAATCAAATGCTGTCATAATAGAAAAAATGCATATTTATTGTTCTGTTGTTTGTTAAAGATTTCATTACTAATTTGGCAGATATCTCATAAAACACCTACCAACTGCAGTGCCATTATCACATCAAGATATAAAAATATCCTAATATTGTCTAATAACTGCATATTTCTAGAGTTATTCTTCAAGTATCTCTCATAGTTGCTTTCTTTGTGAACCAGGATGCAAAATTTCCACCTACAGAATTTGGTTCTGTCTCTTTAGGGTCTTAACCTAACAGAACCCTAGCGTCAAGCTTCACTCTACCCCTTCCATATTTACCTTTCTTTTTAAACTACATACACATCTAGGAAACTTCATTCACCATTTTGTAGAATCTTTCATAGCCAACCTATGTCTGATTATTTCCTCATGGAACTCAATTTTGTTAACCTCTGATATATTTTTTTTTTCTTTCATAGCATCTTGTTCTTATAAGTGCAAGGTCATCTCTTATTTTCCAAAATATACTTTATTTAGTATTTTTTTTTCTATTCTTTGCATTATTTTTTTCCTGGAGACATTTTTTTGTTTTTCTTTTTCTTTTTTTCTTTTTTTTTTGTCTCTGCTGTGGATATGTACACCTTGTTTCACCTAAAAATCAGCTACAGAAGAAAACCCATCGATCTGTAATCATCTCTCTAAATCTGGACACTAAATTAAGTCAACTTCCCAGAGTATGTGACTGTTCACTGATGAAGGTGCAAGGAAGTAATTAATTGCTAACAACTAAGCTAACATTTTAACATTTTGGCATTAGGTTCCCTAATAACTTCTCTTTCCTTCTATACAGCCATGTAAGTATCTGAATCCTTTTAGGAGCCTTAGGAGCTCTGTTTTTAGAGTTCACACATATTTCACTAATTTCTCAACTACTTCCCTGTAATAACTATTTTTATCGTCTGTGCATGATCTTTGACTTTAATATTTGCATGCTTTTTTAGTAGCTGGCAAATTTGACCTATATGTGATCACATTATATTAACTCCTCTAAGGGGATGAAAGGAATAGAATATCTGTGAGATTGAGTACTTCAATTAAGATTGTTTTTTAAAGCAAGCAAACAAGACGTTTCAGTATTTTTTTTTTAACTTGGAAGTACTATGTGTAGCTTTTTAAATTGTAGTTTTGTGTATATACTTTTGCATATTTTCTTATACTTACATTAAAAAGGGTTGCATTCTCAACTGATGGTGTGAGGTGGCAACTCGAAAATTCCAAGAGAGGCAGGGGAAAGTCAAACTGGGATTTTAAAAATTTATAAATACATATACCAGGTGGGTAATATATTTGATGATATTGGCATTTGACTAGGTGACCTTAAAGTCCCTTCCAGTTCTGGGGGTTCTTTAATCTATGACTTCAGTGTTTTATTCGATAACTTTGGTTTTATTCTATGAATGGCTGCCTTCATTCTCTGCCTACATGAAGCCAAAACAACAACATAATTGTGTTCTCAAGAAAGAACTATTTATCAAACCATTTTATTTGTGGATATATAACCGATTTGTTTTCAACGAGCTGTTTCATGATTTTATATGTTCAGCCACAGTTTTAAATAATGGAAGCCTAGGAGTCTTGCTCCTAGACCTACAGAGAAGAAATTTGTACTTGGATGTTGATTGTGGTTTATTTGCCTTGCTTTTCTTAGTAAGGGCTATAATTTCAGAAACAAAGCTCTTGTCTGTAATTTAATATGTGACCCCTAATACCTAATAGTATAGCTTACAGGAACTCTAGACATACTTAGTGACCTTCTATTAATTTGACAAGATTTCCAGCATTGTTTTACATCTTCCAGTCATTTAGACTTGCCATATTTGGTTGTTTTCTGCATCTCTTCATGGCTTTTTAGGTCAAGAAATTGAATAGCAAACTTTGCTCTAGTAATTTCCCCTTTTCCTCTGTTCCAAGACCACCAGGCAATCATTGTTGGCTCTTAATAAAGACAAATATCAGTGACAAAAATATCTCCTGGTTTGCTGTGAAGAATGTGGGCTGGGATTGTCCTCTGGGCAAATCATTCATTGGCACCATGGTGACCCCAGACTGAACTTTTGAATTAAGAAGTAGGTAGTTATAAGTATTGGCTTCATTTTCTGTTACTTCTTTTACCACCACCAGGCTCAAAATAATCTAGCTAAGAACAGTGAAGGAATAAAGGCTATAGGAGGCAGAGTAAGAGGAACTTAAGGGCAAGAATCTCTTTAACATTAGATGTTGAAATAATTTTATGTGTAATTTAAAAAACACACATCACTGTCTTTAGAAAAGTTTCACATTGTCTCTGCAATCCAAACAGTTTGAGATTCAAATGATGTGCTTATCACAGACAAAGACTGTTATATAGCTAAGAGGCATTTCTTTGGAGGTTTTGCAAATCAGCACCATTACTGAGCTGCCAAAATGTTAGTTCACAGTAACACCAAATACTATTTTTGCTTCATACGAAATAAAACTATTTTCTTACAATTCTAGAAAAAAAAAGTGTTTTATATTTATTTAATTGTCTGATTCACATTAGTGTGAGGAGTCCACTTGAGATGGTAGATTTATTTTCCAGTGATCCTTTAATGTACAAATATGTGCAAATATGTTTAACGTGAACAAATAGTCCTTTGTATCAGGAACAAAAACTTCCAAACACCTCAGGCCATTGGACGTTTTCTTTGTTACAGTTACTGTAAGAGTGACACCTAACATATTTTGTTTATTCATTGCATACTAAAACTGGGGTGTAGGCTAGAGGTGTGGGCAGTAAGGAGAATCACTGCCAGACAGAGTGGGAACAGAATAGGTGGATTTACTAAAATACACTGCTGAGGGGAGCAGGAGGCAAGACAGGAGAGGCCTGCTGCACCATATGTGGGCCAGCCCCCTGGCCATGATCGATCTCAGGCCACAGAGATGATAGCACTGAGCCTTAACACTATCAGGGAGCCCCAACATACCTAATACCCTATCAGCAATGAACCTACTCTAATATGATTTTTCATGCTTAGATCACACATCTTAAAAGTCTACAAATACAAATACTATGACAACTTGTAAAAACTTTGAGAGTTGTGCTATCGTATTGAGACATTATTCCTGAGCTATGAAAGTCAGGTATTTCAGTCCTTGGCCAGTGTAGTTAGAGTCAGTTGACAAGCTGTCATGATCAAAACCTACTAATATAATCTTGTATTAATCACTTAACCTTTGTGAGGCTAACTATCCTCAACTAAACATTGACAGGGCTCGACTTTTCATTGTGCAAGTTCCTAGAAACTTGACAGTGAATGGTTTTATGTTTCTAACACATACACTATAATCCTGACATTTTTTTCTGGCTACAGTTCAAATGTGGTGAAACTTACAACTAGCCTATCCAAGGTCACTTTTAATTCCCTCTGGTATCCTTGAGGTAAATTTCACTTCCACTCAGGCCTTTTCCCAGAGTAGGCAGTACCTAGCAGTCAGCAGTGTGTTTCAGTAGATCTGCCTGTTCTTTTCCCCACTCTGTCTCCGGTGAGTCCTCTCACCTCCCACACCTCTGGCCTGTACCCCAGTTCTTGTATGCATCCATAAATAAAGCTTAAAAAGTAATAATAATAAAATTTCACCTGCCACTTAAAACAGCAATACTCTGATTTGATAAACTTTTCTAAGATCCTTCTAATGTGCATTCCATGAAGCAATCCTCCTGGCAGGAAGAAGCTGTGGCTTCGTTTTCCTATCAGTTCTCCTGGGCAGATCATAGTATAAAAGCCTGGAGCATGCAGAGCTAAAGGACAAAGCTCACTGGGGCAGAATCCCATTCTGCAGAGCTCACAGAGCAACCCACCTCTGCAATAAATGAGGACAAGCTGCCCTGTGTTATGTTTCCTTTTTAAATATTTTTTTTTACATCAAAAACACATTGCAGGGCAGTGAAGACTTCAGGGGCATCCTACAAAAACAGGCTGTATAATTCTGATATTGAAAGCCAGACTAGTTTTAATTAACTGCCAGGACTCAGCCACATCCTCCAGCATGAGATAGCCAATAACAATCTTGTAATTTCTAAATGTGAATGCCACTCAGGTGGGGACCAAATAGTGAGGGTTTCAGCTTACCTCTTAAAATGTAAACATGAAATTTCAGATACCCATAGCAACCAGACCTCCCTACACCTTAGACACCTTCTCAAAAAAAAAAAAAAAAAAAAAGAGAGAAAAAAAAAAAGCAAACATTTCTGTGGTGGGTGGCATGAGGGAGTTGAAGTAGGTAGTTATAAGTATTGGT
>NW_004567106.1:11418675-11426604 GCF_000260355.1 Condylura cristata | reverse complement strand
CTCTTAAAATGTAAACATGAAATTTCAGATACCCATAGCAACCAGACCTCCCTACACCTTAGACACCTTCTCAAAAAAAAAAAAAAAAAAAAAAAGAAAAAAAAAAAAAAAAAAAAAGAGAGAAAAAAAAAAAGCAAACATTTCTGTGGTGGGTGGCATGAGGGAGTTGTCCATTAAAGCGATAACATTGAAATATAAACAGTCAAACCTTTTCATCGTTTATTGACAAACAGCTTACAAGGCTGCAAGTGAAATCCTTTAAAGACCTTTTCAGACATGTTGGAAAGTAAGACACCAGCAGCAAGTTAGATTGACAGGTAATTACAATTAATTCCACCACAATCATTAGTAAAACACGTTTAGCTGTATATTTGTATGCCAATATTTAATAGCAAAACAGATTCCTAGGAATCTGTTTTCCACCCAAAAGCTTTCTATCTGATTTTTACCAATTTAGCAACCAGGCAGCCTGGAGTTCTTTATTCTTAAAGAATTCGTGGGCTGGGGACCCAAGGTGTCTGATTCTAAAAGACTTTATTGACTGGGTATCCAAAGCTCTTAGTCACTGGTCTTTTCAAAGCTGAAAAATCAGTACCCTTGTAGCACTCATGAATCTAGCAGTTTCTTAAAAACCAGTTGTTAGTACTCAATTTAGTTCATAAAATAGTTACTGTCCCATGTAGCATCTGCTGAATGGATAGATAAATCTGGAGAACGGATAAATAGTATATTGCTACCAGAGGCTAGCATATCACCATGAAAGTAAATGAACTACAACCACACACAGTAGAATGTTCAGTGAAAGAGACCACAGCGCATGATGATATTTGTAGAAAGGTCACTGATAGGCAAAAGTAAGCTAGGAAATTAGAAAGCAAGGCAGTGGTTACCCTCAGGGGAAGGGGAAACTAAAGTTAAAATTCTGGGTTTCTCCTAATCGTCTCCTAATTTTTCTCCTAATATTTGATCCGAAGGCTGGCTACAGGGTATTCACTTTGTAAAAAACATCAAACTGTAGGGCCCTCCCTGGTGGCACAGCAGGTTAAAGCACAGCAGTAAGAAGCTAAAGTCACTTCCACATGAGTTCGATCCCCGCCTGCCCCGGAGGAGATCCACATGGCATGGCAGACCTCTCCTGACCCGCCTGCTGCTCCCCCCAGCAGTGTACTTCGTCAGTCAGCCTGTTCTGCCTGCCACTCTGTATCTGGTGAATCTGCTCACCACCCCTGCACCTCTGGCCTGTACCCCAGTTCTGTATGCATAAAAAAATAAATCTTTAACTATCAATGCCAGTAAGTGTGGGGAAGGCGGGAAAGAAGACTGAGCAAATGTTAGCCATGGAAAGACAACCAGGGCAGCACCATGCTTCTTCCTGGTATGTACTGGCTGATGCTTCCACTCCTCATCACACATCAAGGGGTTATTGTCTCCATTTGGTGGATGTCAAAAGTGAGGCTTAGGAAGGCTTGCTGACTGGCTTGGACCAGGAGGCCAGTAATTGGGGGAGCCACCACTGGACCCTGGCAGCTCTAACTGGGAGGGGTGTCAGCATGCTCAGATGCCCAGTGGTGAACAGCTCTTGTGTGGCATGTGGAGAGCCGGCTTGAAAGCTTTGGGGCCCACTCCAGGCAGCCTGCAGCCTCTCCAGCCTGGGCTGGTGACTGGTGACCAAGAGACTGCCTCTGAGATACCAAGGTCTCTGTGGACAATGTCTCCCCTCCACATCCTCTGTTCCGCCCCTTCCAGCCTGAAGGGGAGAATCAACTTCATTGTCTTTGATTCAGTTTCCTGGAGCTAGCTAGCGGTGAGAGGACAAAAGATGGGAGCATCCTCATCTCTTTCTGCTTGCAGCACTTTTGTCTCCTCCATGTAAGAAGGGGACTGGTATATCCATTGCCCTCCTCTGTCTCACCCTGCTGAGGGAGCCATACAACTTGTAGCACACTGGGAAATAATGTTTCTTGGGTCGAAGTGGTACCCAAAGGAGAGGCAGGAAACCACTCCAGTCGGCGCCCTACTGAGAAGGTTCCTGGAGGAGACGGTCTGGAGCCGGGCAATGAGACCAGGCAGCTGTTGGTTGAAGCTCCCTTTTAAAATGACAACAGGGAAGTTACTGGCGTGCCTTCTGGGAAATGCCTTTACAGAAGCATGCTTGCCTGAGGAAGGCAGAAACTTTGCTTTCTAAGTCAGGCCCTCCATTTTATTTGTCCAGGCTGTTTACTCCACAATGAAGCATCTGATAGCCAAGTGCTCAAAACCAGCCAAGTGTGGCTGGCAGGGCGGGGCTTCCACCCACCCCACAACACAGCCCGCCTGCTATTTCAGGCCGCGGGTTCTGTAACAGACGCCGCTGCCCTCCGTCCTGGGTTATGTGAAATTATGTGGTGGTTTGGTGAAGTCAACAAATAGCTAGAATGAACCGCATTTTGGGAAATAAAAAAGCAGCTGGCATCAGTTTGGGTCTTCAGAAGGCAGTAAATAAGGACAGCCATCCTCTGTTGCCTCTTATCTGAGGGTTGGCATCTACATGTTCTATTGAGAAAAGATTTCAAATGAGAAGACAGGTTGCAAAAAATAAAAACAGTGCAAAGAACATCCATATGTCCTTTACCTAGATTTGTCTCTTGTTAATGTTTTAAACAATGCTGGGATGACAATTCTTGCAGATTAGTTCAATCTCTCTCTCGTTCTTCATTACTTCCCACAGGAATAATTCCTAGAATGAAATTTCTCGGCATGTGCATTGTTTTAAAGCTTATGATGATACGTGTTGTCAAGCTGCCTGTCGGCAATATTGTGACAGCTTTTACTTCTGCAGGACTGCCAGCTAGAGCCTCCTCTCCACACCTCAGCCAGCTGGGCATTATTTTTGACAATTAACTATGTAGAGCATGACTCCTTGTTAAATGTGAAATTCTCTGCCTTATATGTCAGGTTACACAT
Organism: Condylura cristata; assembly: GCF_000260355.1. Classification (NCBI taxonomy): domain Eukaryota; kingdom Metazoa; phylum Chordata; class Mammalia; order Eulipotyphla; family Talpidae; genus Condylura; species Condylura cristata. The sequence continues at coordinate 11,423,661 of NW_004567106.1, read as the reverse complement.
TATATATCTTTCGTGGAAAATTCTGCTGCCCTGTTAGGGCTTCGGGCCTGATCATGTTTAAATGATAGAAAGAAAAATGAAAGGAGATGAAGTAATATTCAAAGCATTATTTTAACTTCAGCAAAACGTCGTTTGACTCCACATCATAAAAACAGGCAGAAAAGGAAACAAGGGAGGTTTGTTCCAAGTTGCAGCACAAATGTGACTTAAGAACATCGCCCTTACTCTGCATCTATGAAGGATCAGATCATTTTGTAAAGTGCTTGTCAAATTTTGGCTATTTTCTATTTTCTAGAGAGCTGAATGTTAAAAATCAATAGAAACGTTACAGCATTCATGCCGCCTTTAGAAGGGTTAGACAGACTCATGCCCACAACATTCAAAGCCATTTCTGTTTAGAATCTTGGGAAGGAACCTATTCCAAACTTCCAGAATCACAGCTGGCAGGCTATAATTTAGAGTTGCATACAGGATAATGTGTATTAGTCCATTACTAAGCTGTAAGTTGACACCAACCTTTGGAATTGCTTTCTCAGAGGAAATGTTGAAGAGCCAATGCCTCAATCATTTCCAACAGGGCTGGGAAAAACATTCAGACAACCCATTAGATCCTTTCATCTCACATTTTGATGATTTTCATCAAAAGGGAGGTGGAAAGGGGGTGATTAGACACAAATTTTCACTCCGGTGAAAATCCAAACATGTATTTTTAAGCTCACGACATTGATAACATATTGGCAAGTTCTTGTCCTCACTTACGTGAAACATACCAGCCACCCAGAATATCCTAGTGGTAATGAACACATTCAGAGAGAGGAGATGGTGAGCAGATTCTAAAGGAAATATTGCAATCCATATTTGACAAGCAGAGGGCATTTTCGTGAATACCAACAGAAACCTTAAGTCTCCAAGGGCTAGGTTCCGATTTTCAGTTGCCAGAACCTATGCTGAATTGCATTTTAGTTGTGAGATCAGAGGGTTGTTCTTTGACAGTGTAGAAGATCTGCAGGTTTTATATAGGTCTGGCGGAGGTCACATCAGAGCACCTGGGGGCCGATGTGGGAGAGCCGCTACAGAAAGGTCAAAGGCAGAAGACTTAGGCTCCATCCAGGCCCTCGTGATCTAGGGTTACTTCTACCACAAGTCAGGCCAGGCCAGATACTCGGCGCCAGCCACTGCAGACTTAACCACCGTGCCATACTCACTTTCTAGAACTAGCTCTGAGCTTTGTCTGTGAACAAACAAATCTTGATCTAAATATAAGCCTCTCTTCTAAAGTCACTGAAATTTAATGAACACTGTACATTTTTCTAATGCTTACCCTAGTGTGTATCTTAATTTCCCATCCTTGTAAAAGCAAAAAAAGTTCTGTCTACTATCTAGCCCAGCACTGTCCATTGAAAATACACTGTAAACCACATATTTAATTTAAATGTTTAAAAATCGTATCTTAAAAATAAGATGAAATTGATTTGAATAATTCTGTTTACTCAGTACATTCCATGTATTGTAATTTCAACATAGAACCAATATAAATTACTGAAATAGTTTCCATGTTTATCACACTAAGTCTTCAAAGTCCATTGTGGACTTATTCTCAATAGTGTGTCTCCATGTGGACTAGCTCCATTTCAAGGACTCAGTAACTTTAATTCCCCAGAGGCCGCTGTCTGGCACGGAGCACCTACTTAGAGATTAAAATGTGAATCAGAATGACCAAAGACACATAAGGGCAGTTTAAGCAACAGAGCAAAGACTGTACCTCATGGCCATAATACTCCACAAACCCAGCAAAGCAAAGAAGCTTGGGAGGTGCTCTTTAAATGTTCCATTTCATGCCCACCATTGCTACCAACAAGCTAGCTGGCATTGCACTCCATTGCGGAAACTGTCCTCAGTAGAAGCCCCCGTTGTGAAACTATGAGGTCCTCTCATTTTCCCCTGGGCAACTGAGGCATAAAAAGATGTGCAATGTGAAGAACATACATAATTGTTCCTGTGCCAGTTCCTCATGGTCAGCACGCCAATAGTTAAGTTTCTGTAAATAACTATAACTTTAATAATACAGGGCCTCATTTTAAAAAAAGAAATGTGTTAGTAACACTTTAGAATAATCTTTCCCTTCACTCGAATGCCATTTGTACAATGAAGTTATGTAGTTTTCCAAGGTATCTTGTCCAAAACAGATATTCTGAGAGACTTTAAACTGCCTCCCCTTGATGACATACCGTTATTTGAACTGTGCAGAGAAGTTTTACATGTAAGCTATGAAATGTTGCTATCCCACAAAAATGATCATTTGAGGACAGTCTTCCTCCACATAACACAACCAATAATTTAGTAATAATAATAATACTTTACATGTGGATAGCCCTGTACTGTTTACAAAGTGTCTTCTACACTGCCTCATTAAATTCACAAGAAACTTTACAAGGCATAGATGGCAAAATAAACAAAATTCACTGACCATCTTCCAGCATGTACTTCCTTCAGGCACACTGGCTATTTACAAGGTCTATCTAGGGCATCTTTATAATTTTTAAAAAATTGACTATCAACAAGTCTCTCTGTTTGCTTGGTAAATAGTGTTGTGATGGTCAGTTGTTTTTCACAGAATATGTCAAAGTTCTTGTCCTGTTCATTCCTGGTTGAGTAAATTCTAGTAGGCAAAGCATTTCCCTCATTATTCAGATAATTCTGGTTTTTAAAAATGGGAGGCTAAAGTCTTGACCCAAAGCCTGATTCCATTTAAGTCGCTTTGCTACAGTCTTGCCTGCTGTGGGAAAAGCTACGCCTTGAAACAAGCTCCCCCACTGTCCCTCATCTGCCCCCCACCAATCTCCAAGAAAAAAGTTGGAAAGTCTTTGAAGAAAGCAAAACTCTCAGCACTAAAGCACTGACTAGATTTTAGGAAACGTTGCTATGAGAATATTCAGGAGACTGGTTTGACGAGGAGTAATGACAAAGCAGAAGTCTTGAGAAATGATAGGGTTCAAAACCAGATCACTCAATGTCCATTTTCAGAAGAAAAAGGAAACACAGGGAAACTAAGAAGGTTTTTTGAAGTTATAAAATCATTCATTGGATAGCTCCTCTTTTAAAAATATTTAAATATTTTTCAGAACCTGGAATCCTGGCTTCATGGGGTGCTGCTTTTCCTGGCTTCAGGGAGGAAAATCAGAGGGAACATGGGTGTGCGTGGAATGAAAAATCTACCGTTTTTGAAATAATCTCTGTGTTTCATGCACCCCAGGCACTATCTTACACAGGACAGTGTGGGGAAGTCTGGAGATCACTAAAATAGCCTTTACCCCAGCATGCAGCTAGCAAAGGACAAGAGGGACCTGAACTTCGTGTGTGCTTTCACTTTTTCTTATTGTAGAGGCCACACATGGAGTAAGTAACAACATCAAGCCGAGCAAACCAGATTTTGGTTTCCTCAGTTAAATGGCTCGCTGTCGCTGGAAGTCCCCTCATGCCAAAGCAAGCTAGCAAAACCTCTCAAGAGAGTTTTGCCTTCTGTGTGACAGACATATAAAGGTTACTTGCCTTAGAGTAACATTCAAAATACATTTCAAAACAGCAGTGCATATTTGAGAAGATTTTTGAATTACCAAAAACCACCTTTCCACTATTGGTTTTGAAAAAGAAAAGAAAAAAAAATCCTGAAGAAAAATTCAAGTTGAATGAAGATTAAAAATATAACATAGCAGCTGTTCAATTTCATGTCATTGAAATTCCAGTTTCATATGTTTTAATTGCTACTATGAAAAATTCTTTGATTGCACTTGATGAAATTAAGTTTTGCCTTTTTAATGATTAAACATGGGAAAATTCAAGTGTGTTCTAGTTAAGAATTTAAATTATTGTGTGTGTTTAAAAGATGAAGTAAAATCTACTGGGATATTATTTTATTTCAAGGCTAGATACAATAGTGGTAATTGCACACAGCACTTGCTCACTTTCAGTTCTTTCAAAGTGACTAAAATTTTCCTTCGAAGAACGAGACAGCAAGTATTCACTGGGTTAGAGGAAAGGAAAGTGTAGGATCACACTGCTCAGAACCATATTGTGACAGAAGTCACTAGAGAAGGAAATGACATATTCATCATCAGTGTGCGATCATCTCATGAGTCACTGGTCAGTCGACACACTCATAAATATGGTGCTCGTTCAGCAACCAGGATTTCAGCTGGAGAGAGGATGAGGTGTCTGCAGACAAGAAAACAGTTAGGAACCCGCTGGCTCCTCAAAGACCCCCAGGTTACACAGAGATGTTTGATGATGAAGCCCAGACCATGTGTTTCTTACTGCAGGCAGAAAAATCTTTCCCAGATTGTAGCTGAACACTAAAATGGGAAAACTGAAAGGAATCAGCTTGGTCTGAAATGAATTCAGAGGAAATAATGGATGTGAATAGGAACCTTGGACCACACCAAAGGGCCCTTCCAGAAAATGTTTCTTTGTCCTTGAGAAGTGCATGTTTAGAGATTTATGATTGTTTTAAACTCTTATCATCATAATAGCAAAGAATTTATAGTTTAAAAAAAGCCTGAAAAATTTCAACAGCTTTATCAGTATCTATACGCATCTATCTCTTATGAACAGTCGTAATTTATTTTAAGGATTTATTTATGCATACAAGAATTGGGATACAGGTCAGAGGTGTGGGGGTGAGAGGATCCCCCAGAGAGAGGGAAGAGAGAAGAACAGGCAAATTGACTGAAATACATGGCTGAGGGGAGTAGCAGGAAAGACAGGAGAGGTCTGCTGGGCCATTTGGGTCAGTTCCTAGCCTCTGATCGAACTGTGCTGCAGTGGCTGCTGCGGATAGCTTCATAGTGCTGCGCTTTTACCCTTGTGACACCAGGGAGGTACCCAGTTGTAATTTTTGGATGAGAACTTCATTACCTCAAAGGGAATGTGTTTTTACTTTCTCTTAAAAACACTGTCTTTACTAATGCAAGAAAATACAATGTCATTTTA
>NW_004567106.1:11396359-11418575 GCF_000260355.1 Condylura cristata | reverse complement strand
CTGGACATTAAATATTCCCAATGAAAAATATATTATAAAATGAGCTAGCTTTCATGAGAATAGTTCTCATATTAGCAGGAATTTTACAGAGAGGTGGAGAGAAACCATTTGATGATGACTATGTCTAAACCATTCAATGGAGATTAATAAATTTTTGACTGAGTGCTAAAGTCCCCACTCACTACTAAGAAATTCAGGGTTCCCTCCTCTATGGGTGGCCACAGCAGAACTAAAATGAGGGAGCAAAACTCATACCTTGGTTCCCTGATAAACACTTTCCATAAAACAGAATAATGAATCGACTATAAGTTAAGGACAGCCATTGTGATAGTCCCAGCTTGACAAATGGTATCCTTTAGAAAAATGTATAAAATAGCAAAGTTTGAAGAACCTTAAGCCACCTCTTAAAAATCAACCAACAGTAAAGGTAAATCTGAGAGGTAGGGTTAATAGAAGTTAATAAAGATTACTTTAAAAAATTATATTTAGAATCGTTTCCATTTTCCAGAGAAGTTGCAGAAATAGTCCAGTCTTCTATAACCTTCCCCCACTTTCCTCCATTAGTAAGATCTTACTAATGTTATTTGTCACAACTAATGAACTTTTTTTTAAAAGATTTATTTATTTGTGCATACAGAACTGGGGTACAGGTCAGAGGTGCAGGGGCAGTGAGAGGATTCACCAGAGACTGAGTGGGGAGCAGAACAGGCTGACTGATGAAGTACACTGCTGAGGGGAGCAGCAGGCAGGTCAGGAGAGGTCTGCTGTGCCATGTGGCCATGTGGATCACCTCCAGGGCGAGGACGAAATTCATGCTGAAGTGGCTTTAGCTTCTTTCTTTCTTTCTTTTGACAGTAGAAACATTTATTGAAAATATTTACAGAAAATAATTGTCAAATAACAATTTTCATCCACGTGCCAAGGAGTACTTTGAAGAAAATTAAGATCTCCTTCAACTGATTATATTAACATTTAAGGAAAACTGAAAATCAATGGACTAATTCAATTGAAGAAAATGAACAATGTAATATAGTGCATGAAAACTGAAGAAAGGAAATTTATTAAAATAAGACAAAATATTATTTTAAAAGACAGAAAAAAAGTATTAGAACTAACTAAAGCTATACTGTCTATTAAGGAAACCACTAGCTCAATATATATGTTGAACACTTGAAATATGACTGGTTTAACTGTGGAAATGAGGTTTTTTTTTTTGTTTGTTGTTTTCAAAGGCTTTAGCTTCTTAATGCTGTGCTTTAACCTGCTGAGCCACCAGGGAGGACCCCTAATGAACTAACTTTAAAAAAAAATATCAAATTGTTGTTTCCTCTTTGGTAGACAATACAAAACATACTTGTGAATTAACCTTGATTCAATATCGTTAACTACAGTCCACCCCACACTCCGATAACCTTAGTTTTTACTTGCTGTCTTTCTGTAGTCCCCAAAACCTCATCCATAACACCTCATTACAGTTAATCCTCATGTCTCCTTATACTCCATTAGACTGTGATAGTTATTCCGACTTTCCTTGTTTTTGATCATTTTGAAAGTTTTGAGGAGTACTGGTGGGTTGCTTCAGAATGACCACCTAGAGGAACTTCTCTGGTCCATTTCTCATGATTAGACTGGGGGGAAGATCACACAAGTAACATACTATTCCCATCAAATCAACATGATTGATCACTATGGATGCAAACCTATTACCTGGCCAAGGTGTAGTGTCTGTACAGTTTCTCCACCATAAAGTAACTAACTTTCCCTTCCCTTTCTGTGCTCTACTCTTGGAAGGAAGTTATGTGACCCACACTTAATGAAGGGGGGGCTGGGTTCCACCTTTTGCAGATGTAATATTTACAGAATGATCTGGAATTCTTTTTTTTTTTTTTAAAGATTTATTTATTTGTGCATACAGAACTGGGGTACAGGTCAGAGGTGCAGGGGCAGTGAGAGGATTCACCAGAGACAGAGTGGGGAGCAGAACAGGCAGATCGACGAAGTACACTGCTGAGGGGAGCAGTGGGCGGGTCAGGAGAGTTCTGCCACGACATGTGGTCACCTCCCAGGCGGGGATTGAACTCATGCGGAGGTAGCCTTAAGCTTCTTAGTGCAGTGCTTTAGCCCACTGCGCCACCAGGGAGGGCTCGATCTGGAATTCTTTTGTAGGGAACATTTGTCCTTTCTCCCTTAAGTATTTAATTAGCTTATCCCTGTTGACATCAGCATGAACTTGCCGCTATGTCCTTTCCACTGGGAGTTAGTGCCCAGTACTAGGTTATTTCATTGTTCCAGCTTAATCCATTAGGAGCTCATTGGGCCTAAATATTATTTTTTAAAGAGATAACATCTTTCCTGTTTTCCCTTGATGTCTGAGAAGAACATGTCAAATTTCAAATTGTTTTTGTGCTGTTTTAAATGTCAAGCCCAGAATCTTCAATTTGGTGCACAGTGGTTTATGTAGAGAGGACCCCAGGTCAAGTTCTTGGCTGTAGTTGGTAGACTATCAGATTCCTGTCTGGAGCTCGAGTGTTCCTCAGCATGAAGACGATGGACTGCAATTTTTTCCTCTTTTACTATGCTTTACAAATTTTCCTCTGAAGTGTTGGCTGTGAAAAGAGCTGATTTTTAAATGTTTACAAATATGAAACCAGACATCAAACCTAATTAACCCTATGTTTGTGAAATTAAGCTATATTTGTGAAAATAGAATAGGGAACACATGATATAGAAGCAGCATGGCATATTTCTAACTGAACCAGTTAGAACTAGTCCCCCTGCCACCTCCCCAAATAAACCTCTTGTTAGCGACATGGGGCTGTAATGAAACACCGTGTTTAGATTTTATTTTAGTTCTTTGGGATAGGATAACTTGTAGAAAACACTAGTTGGATATTTCAGTAGAATAAATGGCTAATTTATAAGAATTCAGAGTCATATAAATATGAAAGAATGCATAGCAAAATTATATTTACTATTGAGGGAAAAAAAAACAGCCGGGTATAATTAAGTTTACATTTCATAAATGTTTCTGGATTCCCTGCTCTTGTGGAATAACAGCTTCTCTACAATAGTCCCTACAATAGAGGTGAAAATGGAAAGAGTTCCCCAAATTGTTGAGCAGAACTTTCTAAGAAGCTCTCACAAGATTTCAGGTGGGATCTGTTGCCTATTAAAGTGAAAAAGGCAGGAATTCAGGAAATTCTAGGCTGTCTCCCAAATGAAAATGTTTATATTTATTTAGAGGAAAAAATGGGAGAGTGGTGAGATGGTAAACAAACAAACATCTTGACAATAAAGACTTTAAACACAACAAAGGAGCATGGAGAAAGTAAATATCCCTTAGGTCTCAGCCACCTTCCTTCACCTCAAAGAAGTTAGTTAATCCTCTTTCCTAAAGAAGTTCTTCAACCTGCCTTCTTTTCAGGGCGCCAACAGCAACAAACCAAGACAAAAGTCAACTGCTAAGGACACATTCACACACTCTGCTCCTGACTTTCTCTAGTCACACCTTCATCACTTCCCAGCCTGAGCCAGAAGCTGCTTTACTACCACCGGGAGAGAGGGGAGGTCTTCAGCCCTTTTTTTCTTGCTTAGCAAGTGAGAGAAGACACTGAAGAGGAAGGACATCACCAAAAGGAAAAACATAAACCTTAGCCAAAAAAAGTACTACCAGGCAGGGATGGAGGCAAACAGCGTGGCTGGTGAAAATTAATTAGATGACCTCTCAGTAGAACCCAAAGGAAATTGATTCTTCTGTGAAACAGAAAAGTCCGGTGTTTTTGCCTTTTGTTCCAATTTGAAGAAAGGGAAACCGAGGCAGAAGGTTAGTTCACCCCCGAAGGCCACCCAGAGAGCCACTGGGCCCTCAGCTTCTCTTTAAAATAAAGGTTTACTTTAGATACTCAAATAGACATTTTAAAATGTTGTGCAAATCCAAAACCTCAACCACTGGCCCCCATGTTTACAGTTCAGGATTATACAAATTTCCCTTGGTCCTCTGAGGGCTCATCTGAGACTTGATTGATGCTGTCCTGCAGCCCCGGGCCAAGGGGCAGAATGTTTCACAGAGAACACAGCCATTAGCTAATGGAAGACATTTTTCATCCTGTGGAAGGACAGATGACTGCAGCCAGCTTCAGGACCAGCCAAAAGTGGCACCTACCAACTATGAAGGACAGCAAGTACTCACTGCCCAGTGCCCACCTGGCGAAGAAAAACCACACTAGGCAAAGTTCAGGCTCACCAAGGACTTTGTTGGGATGTTTTGGGCACTTGTTGACACCACCACAAACGTGAACCACAGATGCAATTCCCATGGTATTTTGAGATTTGCTATTTTATCACAGCATCTGAAACAGCTGTAAGAGTTCCTGGATGACAGGAGAGGTGAGAGAGTCCTATCAAAGATACCTTCTAGGTGGTGGAATTTCTAGAATGTCTTTGTAGAAGGGGCTTAGCTAGAGCATTTTCTTTGGGGGGAGACTGGGAAGAGAGTTGGCTAGAAATTTTGACTTGAAACTGTGTTTGCATAGCAGTTTATAAAATACTGAGAGACTGTCAGTAGTTCATCTCAAAGAATGGATGTCTGGTAGAGATGGAAAGTCCTCCTCAGATCACTTCTTAGCATTGCCACTGTGTGAAAGGGAAATGCCTGCATGAGAAGAGAGAATGCTTTTGAGTCTGGAGGACCATGCCCACTCCCCACCAACTTCTCCCTACCAAGACCTCTGATTCGATCCCCCCTCCCGCCTCCACCGAGAGAGATTTTCTCATCATTGTACGGGGGTCAGGGGATACCTGGCAAGGTTAGTTGGAAAGGGAAAGTATAAACAAGTTTATTTTCCCTTCTTTTGGCTCTCTATGAATGGAACTTTCACATAAGAACCTCAAGCTGATGGAAAAATTAGATAATCGCAACTGGTTGCCCTGAACTCATCCTTAGGTGGGTCAGCTAAGGGCTCTGTAGAAGTGTGAAAAAAAAATGGATTGGCTAGTTTTATTGATAACTTAGAGAGATGACAAAAGAAAACGAAGAAATAATATTGACAAATTTAAGTGCTTTATCATTCTGATGAGAAAAATATTTGAGTGAATAAAAATAATTTTCATCTTTGCTTTTTTAAAGTTGGTAAAATCTGGGGAAATGAATAGTTTCCTAAAAAGTAAACCAGCAGCGCCCTCTACTGGCTATTTTCTCTATTCGCAGGATCTAAACTGGCAGAGCAGGAAGCTGGGTTTTTAAAGACTTAGGAAACCGTGCAAGGAAATCAGTGTCCCCAGAATTTATCGCTATTGACATGTGAAAGATTAAGTGTGAAATCATAGCTGCTTCTCAGTGTTCAGGTAAGTAATCTATTGTAAGACTCATGAATTTAGGACCTTATAATTAAAAAAATACATAAAGAAAATGGAGTGCAATATACTTCTAATAGAATACAAATGTCTACTGATTACTCTATCATTTTTATAAATAAACATGTCCAAATATTAAACAAAATTTCCCCTTTAAAGAAAATGGTACAAATAAACCTAGTGATACTTCTAAAGCTCACATAATTTAAGCCAGTTTTTCCACTCATAGTCAAGCTCTGCTTACATACTTCAGTTTCCAATTTAAGGCAAAGAAAAGCTCACCAATCAACGGCTTTTATTGGCGATGGAAAATAAAGTCCCAAAGCTAAGAGCTAATTGAATTTATATGGGAAATATTTGATTTTTGAGAAATGTATTTATACTCGAGAAAGATCATTTTTAGTTAGAGACATTTTCAGCTGTGACTAGTTTCTTTTAAATAAATATTTTTAAAAAGGGGTCCAGTGTGATTTCTCAATGTTTCTTCTTGGGTTAGACACAACATCAGAGTACTGCGCCTGGGGTCCCACACACAAATCAATTCTTACAGCCTCACAAGCCCACTGATTCCTAGAGTCGAGATAACTGCATATTTACTCTAAGGTAAATCAATTTTTCATTTTGGTGAGTTCATTTTTTTTTCCTGTTGTTGTTCAGTGAAATGGACACTAATGAGCAGATAGATCAGTTTCAGCTTGAACCTATGAATTGGAATAAGAGCCCTTTCTACTGACACATTCTAACTTAACCAGAAGAAATATTCTAATACAGCTAAAAAGCAGGTACATTATTTTGATACATTATTTTGACTTATTAATGTTAGAATGTATACTTTATAAATTTATAACCCTTTAAAATGAAACTTTCTGATTTTATTTCATTGGCAAAGAGGAACTCTATTCTATATATGCATAGATACCATTTGATGACAGTTTGCCACAGATCTCTGTAGACAGTGAACACTCAAGAAAATACATTGACTATTTTGAAAATTCTTCACACTTCTCCTTTTGTGTAGTTTTTTAAAAAATAATATAATAGTTGATTTTTACATCATTTTGTGCCTTTCCCCATCTCAGCTGTAATCCTTTTGTGTAGTTGTTTACTGTCATAAGGGAACATAAGGATTATTTGGTCTAACCCCCTTTCATCTGGATGTGACTTCTTTTTGTAGTCAATAAATTGTTTCCAAAAATAACTTTTACAGAAATAGATGGGGGAGGGAACATATTCATATGATGAGTTGGTATAATAAAATACAACGAATAGAAAAGTAAAAACTTTGGAAATAGACTTACGTTCAAACTTAAGCATTATGTCTCTTGGTATTGCGACTTTGTGCTGTGTGTTAGTTAAACCTTTCTGAGTCTCCATTGCCTGATCTGTAAAAACTTTTCAGAGTTGCTGTGTTGGGAATAAAGAATATCAAGTTCCTGGCATATGTGTGTTCAATGACTGATAACAGTTGCTATAGTTATTATTATGTGTAAGTCCTTCTTGACTCTCTTGCTCTCTGAATTAGGAAGAACTTACTATATTAACTAATATGGAAGGAAACGATAGCACAAAAAACAGCTCAATCATGTGTCTCATTTCACACATAACACACCATTCATTTCAAGATCAAACAATGTATCCTGAAGGACATAGAATAGAAAATAAAACAAGATTGCTCCTGGAATCAAAAGCCTTGTTTTGAGCAACAGGAAAGAAGTGAGTCCATTTTAAGAAGGCCCATGAAAATGTGATTTGCCACTTTTCTCTCTTAGGACCTGATCATAGAACTCTGAGTGTTTCAACAGGGCTGTCTTCAGCAAAGGCTGAAAGCCAAGTGGCACTCAGAAGAGAGGATACAGACTAGAGCTATAAGAAATGTGAGGAGAACATGAATTAATGCAAACACCAATTTCTCACAGGCAAACTTCATTCTCAAATTGCACGCCAGCAGAGCCACTAATAAATTATTAGGTATCTTCATTTTGAAATGTCTGTCCAACATCAACTAATTTGACCATATGATATTTTCAGAGGGATAATTACCATTCTCATCTTGCAGATGGGGAAATAAAGCAGGATGATCATCACATTTTAAAAGGAACATTATTTCATATTATGACAAATATCATATTCTGTTGCCAGTGTATTAAATGGTGAAAATATTCTGTCTGCATACAAAGATGACATGATTGACCCAATATGAGTAGCACGTGTGTTTTGCATTTTCTTTGTCTATTATTTGCTCTCTCTTTAAACAACCTACAAAAGGGATTTCAAGAAGTATAAAAAGAGCCAAAATCCAAAAAGATAAAATAAATCACTTGGACAATTTTGATGAAAGGAAGTAATAAAGCCATCACATGCACGACCACTCCATCCTCTCTTGCCGCTGGACGGTGCTCAGAATCCTCAGGCTTATGTGATTGAAGGTGGCCTGAAGATGAAATGTGCTGTGACTGGTTCTCCAGGAGGCATCCGTCAGCTATTCCATAAAGGTCTTTCTGCTTGGCATTTCCTGTAAGCTGTCAGCCCCATGCTTTTCTGGGCTCATGTAGTTTTAGCCATGGAATCGGTCAAAACTAGAAGGCTGGCTGTTGGATCAAATGTGTGACTCAAATGCATGAAATCAGAGCACCTTGATTGGTGTAGATGACGAGTTACAAGTGTGTCATGAGCTACTGGTCTCTCAGCTTCAGGAAGGACTGGAGTACTTCCTCCCCCTCAGAGTGCCATACAAATACTGTCATTTTGAGGTGAGAAAATAATGGGATGTACAACTCTGGACAACTGAACTAATATAAAGCACAGCCATGTAGTGAACAGATGGAAACGCAGATTCATGACCCAAAAGACTGACAAAGATTTTTTCCTAAATTCTATGGGCTGTTGTGCTTACCACCCCCATGAAGCTCCTTTTCTTACTTGAATTCTCCCTTCCAAATTCTCACATGATGACCGCCTTACTTGGAGAAAAAAGGTCAAAGGTCAGTTTTGGGGAACAGGGTCAAAGTTCAACTTCATTTCAAGAGAACTCACACACACAGTGTCAATGAGCCCGCAGCTAGCAGCTACAGTCATATTGACATCTGTTTCTCCCAGCCAGGACAGAGCCTCGAACAGGGCCTGGCTCCTAACTAGAGAGGCCATCATAAAAGACTTGCTCACTCGCCTTAAGCATAAAAACCAAAGGAAAAGGTCTACATAAAAACAGCAATAGACTCTCTGCCCATGGGGATAGAAGAAGGGACTTTAATTAGTTTCTTTTTGACCAGCTTGCAAAAAACTCCCTCGCATTTCAGGAGCATGAAGGAATAGCATGAAACCGTCGCCACAGTCCTAACACACAGGAAGTCCACCTTCGCCTGTGTCCCATAGATCTCCTGCCCTTAGGCCCTCCTCCCACTGTTTGGAAACTGATCCAAAGAGAGAGGAAGGACAACAGCTGTGATGTCAGCCCCCATCGGGGCTGGTGCTAATGAAGGTCTGTGCACAGATGAGGCTGCACCTCCTAACCTTCCTTCGCAGCTGGCTGCCACCTTGCTCACATTAGTCCAGAGACATTATGTGCCTGGTCAGGACACTTCCCTCTCTGCTGCTCGAGAGCTGCATGCATAGAAATCTTTCCATTGGGATAATCTTCACATGATCAGAAAAGGATTAGTATGATTATTACTTACAGTAGGTCCTTCTATGAATATACATACATAGTAGTTTAGTTGACTATCATTCAGTAGAATGTAATTTTGTTATAATGCTGATGAGGGAAAAAAAGCCATTTACCACCTGGGTCACTGTCTGGGTGGGGTTTGCATGTTCTCCCCGTCTGTGTGGGTTCTCTCTGGGAGCCCCAGGTTCTCACATATCTCGAAGTTCTACATACTGCTTTCACTGTGCGTCTGATTTGTCCCAACACATGTGGTGTTTACGTGAGTGCTGACAGTGGAGGAAGGGCGTGTCCAGGATCGGGTTCCTGTCTCAGGACCTGAGCTGCCAGAAAAGGATCCAACCACCTGACACGCAGAATTGGAATAAGGGGGTTGGAAAAGGAATGACTGTTTTAATATGAGAAGTGTTTTGGGGTCTTTATTGAAAGTTGGATGGCTCTTACGCCCTGAAATATGCCACCAGACCTGGACTCTTGTTTATTTTAACTGCCTGTTGTGAAACTAGTTTCTTAAGTCTTTTTGCCTAAAGTTGTTGTTTCCAGTTCTCTGCCCACCATTAGCTGCATGTGTTCTGTACCTCATTGCAAATTTAGGCTAGCCAGTGCTAGGTGCCCAATCTGGGCCTCATGCACAGCTCACCTTGAACAAGAGGGACTCAGGGTCACTCACGCTGTGGAGGAAGATCAAAGGAAAATTCAGCATCAAGATTTTCAGATGATTAGTGTTCAGTTAGAAGCCTTCAAATCAGATTGGACTCATAGACCTGAGTGCTTGGGGGTGCATCCAAGAAGAGGGGTGTCCTTTAGACTCTAAAGTTTCTCTACAGGCCACTTGTCACTAGTTGTAGTCGTCTGGGAACATTCACTGTGTTTTCTCTTCCTTATGTTTCTAGGTGGTAGTATGATCGCCCTCTTGGGAACAGGATCTCAAGGTGAGGCCCCTGCCCAGCAGCATGAACACCACCTGGGAAGTGTTACTACCTGTGCAAGGTTGTAGGCTCACACATGACCGACCACAGGAATGTTAAAGGGTCACACATGGCCTCCAGGAGTTTGTGCCCAATCACCCGCTCAGATGTGAGAACCTCGGCTTCACAGTGTCCTTTCCTGTTTTCCTTGCTGCTTTGTGATGTTTTCTGAATCTATGCTGGGCCTCTTAACCCTTTCTAATCCATTTCCATCCAGCCAGCCAGTTCCAGGGAGCAGGGCTCTTATCTTCCTCCCATTGTTGCGGTCCCTCTTCTCACTTGCAGTTAGCCAGTCGTGGTCCCTGAAGGAAACATCCAGCCCCCAGAGTAGAGCCTCAGTACCCTCTCTCTGAAGAACCCCCAGAGAGTCCCTTCCGTCTTTCTGCCTTCTTTTCAGGCCTGGACTCTGACCTCCCCTTGACCTGGTTTCTCCTTGTGTTCCCTCTTGCCATCATGGCTGGCTTTCTGGCTTCAAATCCCTTTGCATGGTTACTGCCAAGTTCAAGCCTCCAAACTTGTGAGGTTTCCCTGGCTCCCAGCCCCTGCCTTGCCCTAATATTTGATCACTGTGGGATTATCCAGTCTTGTTTACCTGCTTTTCATGCTGTCTGGCACTCATGATTCTAGCTGTTGGCCAGGTCACAGCTGTATCCACTCTTGGGTGAGCTCGCCTCACCTGAACTCTTACAAGCTGAGCTCCTCAGAGTCATGGCCTCAAAGCCTGGCTTCCATCACATCAGCCCTGCTCACCTGCCATTTTAAAAGATCACAAATTTTTAGTATGTGCCAGTGGCCAGAAGGAAAAATGATCACAGCACAATGATGATGAAGATGGTGAGGCCATTATTAGGTTGGTGATGTCCACTCTTCAGAACATGCTGTCCTTGGGTACTCTTGAGTTACATGCATCATCTTACTTCATTTTCAAAACAACCCTGTGAGAAGGCGCTACTACTACCTCTGTAATATTTGCAGGTGGAAAATGTAGGGGTGATTAGTAAGTAATAGAAAGTTCTTGAAGTCCTCTAGACACTAAATGTCCATAATCCAAACTTCCAAAAGCCTTGACAAAGCAAAGTCCAACACCACCTGATTTCCTGTTACTCTTTTATAGAGACATACTGTTCCACTTATCCTGCATGCCTGCCTCCAAATCCAGCTAATAACAGAGTAAGAGTCCCTGCCCTTCCCATGAATGACATTCTCTAGGTCTTAATCCACCCCTGAGAACCTAGCTCAAGGTTCCGCAGATGAGTGCCTACCATATGTGGCTGTCATATGTATGGCAAGGCTGGGATTGAGGGATACTAGCATAGAAACAACAATAACTATCATAATGTTAATGTTGGTTTGCATTGATGGTTGTATGGTGCTGTGTATGTATATGTGTGTGTGTGTGTGTGTGTGCGCAACACCTGGACACAAGTCGTAAGAGCCAGTTAACCTGGGTGAGAGCAGTGGGAGTTCAGAAGTCAATTTAAAGAGGCATTTACTGTTTTCAGTGTGATTTATAATAGCTAGAGGTACAATTTTTAGTTCTGGGAGTCACAAGAAGGAGATAGAAACCAAAATATACAAAGAAAGGATTCACAGGCCTTGGGATGGATTCAGGGTTGGATGGAGATGGAGGGAGGTAGAAGGATTCTTGATTCTCCCTTTTTTTAAAAAAAAGATTTATTTATTTATACATACAGAACTGGGGTACAGGCCAGAGGTGCAGGGTAGTGAGAGGCTTCACCATAGACAGAGTGGGGGGCAGAACAGGCAGATCGACGAGGTATGCTGCTGAGGGGAGCAGCGGGCGGGCCAGGCGAGGTCTACTGCACCATGTGGTCACCTTTGGGGCAGGCGGGAATTGAACTTATGCGGAAGTGGCTTTAGCCTCTTAGTGCTGTGCTTTAACCCGCTGCGCCACCAGGGAGGGCCCGGTTCTCCTTTTTGATAGGCCACACAAAGCAAGGAACAAAACCTTCATCCCAGCATCGCCACTGGGACACCAGGTAGAGGCAAGGCAAGGAAAAGCGGCCAGAGAACGACCAACACAGAGTGAAAACACACTGCGTCCATCTCCCAACCCAGGTTCCCCTTCCAGAGTGCCCTTGACATAGGGCACCCCACAACTTGTCAATTTTTAGAGAATAGATGCAACATTTAGATACAACTTAATGAACTACTTGAAAGAAAAAACATGATTCTATTTGTCACAACCATATAGTAACATGAATCTCCCCTCAATCTGCATACACTTTCTCGCCTTTACCATTTAATTCATGTATGGACACTTCCTCCCTGCCAAGCACTGTATTGTGTGGGTATAGGATAAACATTGAACAAAATTGTGAGGGCTCTTAGGGCAGGTAGGACAGCATTTCAAAGATGCCATGTTCTGATCCCTGGGGTCAACATGTTATGTTACGTGGTGGGGAGAAAATGAGGCTGCAGATGGAATTCAGGTTGCTGCATAGCTGATTAAAGACAAGGAGAAAAGTCTGGATTATCCAGGTGGGCTCAATGAAAAAGGGAGTGGGGGGTGGGGGAGACTTTAAATACGGACATTTGGGAGAACACTCGACTATTGGTTCCTGACTTTGCAGATGAAAGCGCCACAAAGATGTGGTGTCCCAAGGCTGGTGAGAACCCCAAATGAGTGATTTTCTAGAGCCAGCAGAGAGGAATGCTGTTCTGCCAACGCCTTGAAGATGACCTAAAGAGAATTCCTGAGTTCTACCCTCCACAAAGGTAAGATGCTTCATTTGTGCTGTTCTAAGATACATTTGTGGTGACTTGTTACGGCAGCAATAAAAAACCAGAATAGTTCTCATGGAGCTAGTAATCTCCTGGGTGGGAAGGGAGGGGAGGTACTAAGCTAATAAATCCATGATAAAAACATGATTATAAGCCCCCGAGGTGCGCGTCATCGGTGGGCAGGGCAGGGTGCAGGGAGCGTGTTCTGTGAAATGACTGTGAAGGAAGCGGATGCTGGCTGGGTCTGTGGTCAGAGGGACAGACAGGCAAAAGGAAACTCAAAAATTGGACAAGCCAAGAGCCTGGAAACTAAGAAACCCAGACAGAATCTTTCCCAGGGTCGTAGTCGTTGGTCATAAAACACAAGATGTGTCTGGAAGCCAAGTGGTGGACATAAAGTGGGGTGTTCAGGGCTCCAGGTCCCACGGGACCAAAAGCCTGGAAGGAGCAAGAAATAGCACCTGGAGCTCCTCTCAGCGTATCTTGTGTTCCTCATGTCACAGAGACTGACTGACAAAGAGCAAAGCTTGGGGATGGCTCGTGGTTTGTGGATGCTTGAACCTAATGGGTGTGCAGACCTGGTCCACTCTCAAAACCTGAACCACAGTAGTGCAGTCTGCCTGCCCTGCACTGTGGAACGTCAGGCCAGCTGTGCTGTGTGGGACTGGCTGGTTATGGTCAAACTTGATTCATGAGTCTTCAAAGCTGCCGTAGGTTTTACTTTTTTTAAAAAAAAAAAACTAGCGCCAGGGTGGGCCGTCAAACCTGGCTCCCGTGGTATAGGCAGCATCCTCAGGCACAGCCAATGCTGCTCAGCTGGGGGCCGGGCACCTCCAGAGAGCCAGAAGCTGTTCCATGATGGCTCTTCATAGCCATCCTGGACACCGAGAGGGAACTGCAGTGGGGGCGGGGCTCTCATTCGCCTGGGCATGAAGGAGAATGCCTGAGTTACCTGTGAGGTTTTCAGATGATTGCTCAATGAACAGATGAATTAGTTAATGTTATATATGGAAAACGATCTGTGATTCAGAATTATGACCATGAAGCTAAAAAAGCCGAGGGACATGGCAAGGCTAAGAGGGCATGAGCCATTGCAGAGGCTGAGGAAAAGGGAGCTTTCTGAAGTACAAGGCAGGATCCAGGGTTTCATTGGCTGAGCCAAGAACAAGGCTGCAGAGCTGCGTGCCAAGCAGCGTGATCCCACCTGGGAGAGGGGATGAGGTGTTGGGGTCACATACAGATTCTGCCAGGGGCTGCCTCAGCCTAGGACCAACGAGAGAGGCTGGAGACGGCCTTCATGTTGGAAAGTCACGATCTAGCTCACTAGAGAAGAGAGAAGCTAGAGCGTGGGCAAGTATCTGTTTATCCAACGACTTGCTAAAACCTGCTGGATAGCAGGCAAAGTGCCAGGTGCTGCAAGAACGACGACCTGTGTGTGTGTGGTGGTGGTGGGCGGGGGGTCTGACGGGTGAATTAGCAAATGAGTGCCACCCGATAGGCTATAAATGTTTAGCAAAAAAGCAAGTAGGGTGATGTGTCTACGTCATTTGGTCGTTAGAGGATACAGAGAGGTGTTTCCAATGTTGGGTCAAGAAGATGTGATTAAGGAGGGTACCTGTTAACGGTGGAAATTAGTGACCCCTGAGAGGTGCAGAAAGGGAGCCTTGAGCATTGCACTGTCAGGCCAAAGCTGAGTCAGGAAGGGTCGTGTGTGTTCAGGAGTAAGAGAGGAGGTGGATAGTGGAGATGGATGATGGTCAGTAAGAGATGAAATAAGGACGAACCGCAAGGCTCGGGCCTGGTAATGCCATTCTTGAAGGACATGGTGAGGAGTTCAATTTAGGGACAGTTAGAAGCATGATGTTTTAAGCAAAGGAGTAATCTGATCTAGATTTTATAAAAAAAAAAATTATTCTGGTGTTTCCCCTCTTTTTACCAGTGATTGATTTCTCTCCTTGCACTCGATGTTCATGGCTTCAGATTGAATTTTCTCTCACTCTGGGAGAGCAAGGTGTGTGAGTGCAGTGGTGGTGTCCACCCTGACCCAGGTCCAGCACAAGACAGGCATGTAGAAGATGCTCAAGGATCACTTGCTAAATGACTTAGTGGAAACTGGAGTCTGAGCACACCGTTGTCTTGTAACCTACAATTGAAAGGTCCTTACAGCTGAGAATATGGGAAGAAATCATCTTCATCCTACTAGGTCTCTTAAAAACATTTAAAATTGTATTCATTTTTCCCAACGTTCTTCCAGAGTTCTCAGCTGAACTCATCTTGTTGGTTCATAACTGAATTCATTTTTCCCTCCCTGTGAACTTTTGTCCTGCCGTCTTTCCCTTTCATTGAGAGTTGTTCTGACCCCAAGTCCCTTTCTGGTATTTCCTCATTCTTCACATCCTCCCTTTTTTCCTTCTGTTCAGTAACAGACCTGGTCCAGACACGGTCTGGAAAGTTGTTCCCAACTCTTTAATTTTTCCCCTTGCAGTCCCACAGGCCTATCCCCAACCCTACTCCCTGTCTTGTAATGCAGTTTATGTCTGGTTAAAAGTAGTCTTTTGTTTCCTTAAAGGTTGAGATCACATTTAACAAGGTGCCTTTTACTACTGGCCCTTGATTAGTGCAGAATGCTAGCTTTCTAGTACTGCCCCAGTGGAAGTGCCCTGTGGAAAGACCTGCTCACTGTGTATTTAGGCCTGGCAAACTCTCTAAGTCAGATGCCAAGGAGAATCATATCCCAGAATCCTAGATCCCCTGAGCTGCTTATGAACTCTCAAATGGGCTGTGGATGACCTCCTGTGTTTGGGTTCTGGAAAAAAACCCTTCATCTTCTGAAATAGGCCAGACTGCTGGCCCAAACACTACAGGTTAGCTAGCAAATTGCTAGGAACATCAGAGAGCTGAAGAATTGTTCAACCAGTAATATTCAGCCATTTGATATACTACTTCCTTTTGAAGGAACAGCATAGGCCTTTTTTACTGCTTTTGACATACAAAGCTGCATTATTTCACCCAAACAGGATTTTCTCAATACTGCCTACCAATGCTTTTAAAATATTAGATATTTAAAGATATAACAGCTAACTCTATTTGTAGATCACTTTCAGGTGCTAAGTGCTTACCTTTAGATGGTATTGTGAACAATAACTGGCTTTAAACTAGTTCTCCCAAGTACAGTTCCAAAAATAATCACTTAAGTGTAGTCAGCAATGCTAGCATGTTTTACAAGATTAAAGAGAATATTTCATGTTTTCTCCCTTAAAAAACGATAGTCACATACTGCTTAACTGAATTTCCCAACACCTAAACACCATTTTTTGTTGAAATAAAAATTATAAAAAGTAAAACATTCAACATTATCAGTCTTCATATATCACAATTGTTTTTTTCTTGCATGTTTTCCTTTCATCCTTATCCCTTAAAATTTTTGAGCTTCATTTCCTATGCTTTTCTTATTCTCTGACTGATAGTGATGTCAAATAATGGTGATTATATACAACTTTTGGGGCCAAAAAGTTAGCTAAAATCTATTTTTTTTTATTCAAGTAAAATGCATTCTGGTTAAGAATTCATATCACAGGAACCAAAAGATAGTGATGGTGAAAGTCAGAATGGGAACACGAACTTGGACCAGGGAGGGTTGGGAAATCTCTGTGAGGATATATGTCTTGGGCTTTGGAGCAAGGAATGCGAAGGGTTGGGATAATTAAACAACATGGAACAGTATTTACACAGTAGGGAACAGCAACAGTACAGGTACAGGGAGGTATTTTGAGTTTAGTAAAGTGGAGACCAGACTGGCTGGAGCCTAGGGCTTAAGGGTGGGGGAGTAATAGGAAGCTAGGCAGGCAAACTGGAAAACTCTGAATGCCAACCTGGTCTCCTGCAAGAAAGTCCTGACACTTCTCTTCAAAATGCAGAGTCATTCTGGGAATTACATGATGGCTTACAAAAGCAAGCAGTGTGTGACCTTGGGTCATCTTCAGATTCTCAATATAAACTCATGAAAAGCATGCCTCTTAAAACACAGGACAAGCATGTGTGCTTACATCCAAATATTTTCCAGTGTTTTTGCATTACCTGAGAAGTATGCGACAAGAAAAAGCAAGCAGCTCAGAGATCAACTGCTGTCTCTGACTGGGCTGCAGATTTCAAAGGAGAT
Source organism: Condylura cristata (assembly GCF_000260355.1). Classification (NCBI taxonomy): domain Eukaryota; kingdom Metazoa; phylum Chordata; class Mammalia; order Eulipotyphla; family Talpidae; genus Condylura; species Condylura cristata. The sequence continues at coordinate 11,401,690 of NW_004567106.1, read as the reverse complement.
GGTCTGAAAGCAGATCTTCAGCAAGGAAGCTGGGAAAATGCAGCTGCTTGGAGAGCTTAAGTGATTTAGCTTAATTCCTCTGTAAACTGTATTTTAAATGACTATGAAACCACATTTCTGTGACTGGTATTGTTTAAAGGGATGGAAGCCCAGTTAAAATGCTTTGGTTTTCTTTTGTAAATATTCAGGTTTATTCTGCTGAGAATTCTCCCCCCTCTCCCCCCCCCCACAGCAACCTGAGAATCAGCCCATAGCAAGTAATCAAAAGACTGGGCTGCCCACTAGCTATCTTGAGGGCTGTGTATGGCACATACATCTTTATTTTCTTGGACATTTAGTGGACTTAGCTCCTTCCAGTTTGCTTGATGATATGGCTTTCACTAAGCAAAAGAAAAGCAAACTGACTTTACCTTGACTTTACCTAGACTTCCATACAAATAAATAGTGCCCTGTTCCCCCAAAATACTAACATTAAGCTTAAAGGGCTTTGTCTTGTGTGTTGAATATTGCAACCCTAATTCTCAATGTTGTACTGAGGGGGAAAAGCCCATTCTAGGAACAAATGGCAATAAAGACAAATCCTTTACCATGATCACAAGTACATTGTGAGCACATGGTGGAAAAATTTTAAGGGCAACTTTCTAAAACTTTTCAGAAAAGTTGGATTAAAACAGAGGTATATCTGTGTGAAGAAAAGGCATCAGTAGAATTGAGTTATTCACTCTGTATTTGGTGATCAAGACCCTTTACCTAGATCTCATCTAATTGTCATGGTTATCACATACTGTTTCCCTATTTACAAATATGGAGCTTAAGTAACTTGCTCAAGAAAAAAAAAGCTCAGGCCTCTGGTTCATGACAGCTGTGTAGTATTCATTACACCACATCAAAGAGGAGGCTTCTGGAAATAATAGAAACTTCAACACAATTGAAAAGGACTACTGAATGAAGATGTCTGTCAGAAAACTAAAAAAATGTTATTTCTAGAAAGAATATTGTATCTAATAATCTGAACTATTTCCTCAGTGGAAATCCCTGCTGATAAAGCATGCCCCACCCCTCAGAAGCATAGAAGTCATACAGGAAAACCTAGAGATTGGCAGATTAAGACAGGCAGATTAAAAGCAATTTAGAAATATATTTGAACTGAGTGGTACAGTCTACACTGGGATCTAGTTCATATGGAGAGTTTCCTTTACATTGGGCAGATCAATGAAGATTTCAAAGCAGAGGTGAGATTCTGACTTAAATCTGGGAGGATGGGCACAATTGTTTTACTTTCAATAAGAATTTTTTTTTAATTTATGCATACAGAATTGGGGTACAGGCCAGAGGTGCAGGGGTGGTAAGAGGATTCACCAGAGAAAGAGTGGGGAGCAGATCCATGAAGTACACTGCTGAGGGGAGCAGCAGGCGGGTCAGGAGAGTTCTGCTCTGAGGCCGGGATCAAACTTGCACTGAAGCAGCTGCAGCCAGCTTGGAGTGCTGGGATAGGCACAGTTTTTAACTTGCTCATAATGTTGGTAGGATAATGAAATGCCAGCTACTGGGTGGGGGTAGGGGAAGCCTGGATGCAATGGACTGTTAATAGGAATCCGCCAGCCCTTGTGTCTACCCCCAAGAAAGACAAAGCACTCAGAATGATTCAGGCAATTTAGTAGGAGGTAAATTTATCAGCATGACTGGGAACCCCATGTGAGTGAAAAAGGCGTAAGTCAGACCAAAGGAGGGACCGTCTTAGAATGAATCCCTGAATCTATTGTAAGCTTGGGGAGTGTGGGAGAAAGCTGCCTCTAAGAAAAAGGGCCCAGAGCATATGAGCAGCTGAGTAGGTCTACAATTCAAAAGTGCAGAATCTTGTCAGTACTTTTTTTTTTTTTAAATTTCTGGGAGCTATCCAAGGTACTGACTGATTCCATCAGTCCCAGACCCAATGGACCAAGACATGTCTTAGTGTTTCTGTACATATAACACAATAACTTCTTTATTTCAACACTCTCCTATTAACTTATTTATGACTCAGTTATGTTCCAAGATAATTTACATTTTGTTTGTTTTGTCCTTCAATAGAATTCTTGGTCACCAATTTTATTCTTCATTTGGTATTCCACTAAATAAAGAAAATAATGGAACATAAGTGAAAATAGCGTTTTAAAATGAATATCAGAAGCAATGAATAAACCATTTGTTTAAACTAGATGCTTCTATAAGTTCTAGAAATGAGACTTGAAATGTATATTGAAAAGCTAGCAAATGAAATCTTTCAATAAGAAATTTTGATGTTAAACAGTAGATTATTTCAAAGGTCTTAAAATTACTGAATAAGACATTGATACGATGAAAATGTTTGAAAAATCACTGTAGAACTATTCCAATGGATTAGAGTGGTGAGAAAAAAAAAGAGGTAGGCAGATGAGATTTTTAGGTTATATATCTTTAAAAACTATCTTTTCAGAGATTTAGGATTTCAAAAAAAGGGTTTTCCAAGAATTCAAGATCATATTCCATTCTTCTGTGTACAAAAAGCACATTATTGAATCTAAATCTAATTGGATTTAATAACTTGTAAATTCTACCCCCCCAAAAAATGTTTTTCTATTGAGCTTAGCACCTGTCATTGATTAATGTACTTTTTATTTCCCAGTCTCTTGCCACTTTTATTATATAATCTGACCTTTTTTCAATTCTGATTACCCATTACTACTACTTTGCATGATTTCTCCAGGCAAAGCATAGCATTTATACTTAAAATTGTGTTCTTGAAACACAGTTTTCTCCTGACTAGGTATTCTAGAAGTTGCTCTGAAACCCTCCTGTTTCCACCTTCCAAAAATGGGCAAGAAAAGAGGAACAGGAGTCAAGAGCCTGAGGTTTGGCAATAACTCAGGTCCTTGTAACAGGACTCTGGACGTTGTTGTGTAGATTCTGTGATGTTGATGACGCTATACTATAAAGTAGTTGCCCTGCTGGGGCAGTCTACGGTCTGTATATACCTTAAGATAAAGAAATAACCAAGCCTCCTTTTCATGTGACTATTACCTATATCTCCAATATAGTCAGAAAAACTGACTTTGAAATCTTTTGTTCTAGCCACAATGTTGCGGAACTATCAGCACATTCTCAGGACATTCCTGCTGCCTTTATTGCCAGGCTTAGGTAGTTAGGTAGTTGCTTTCAGCCATAAGTAAAGCTCTTTCACAGGACCAGCCATCCTAGTATCCTAATATCCAACTAAATGTACTGTGCATCCTAGTACATTCCCTAGCATCCTAGTATCCAACTAAGTGTACTGTGCCAATGATGTACACCTCTTCTTTGGAGTCAAACAATTAGAATTCAAATGCAATAAAATTCAGCAAACAGAATTGCAAAGATAATCAAATTATACTACATTTCTGTTCTGACAGGAAAACCACCTGAAAGTAATTTTTCCATAGATTTAAACACTTGAAATTTTAATTCTTCCCTGGCATGTAACTCTCCCTTACATTACAGCAGGTTTTACATTTCTGTTCCCTTTATTTGAACTATGTCTGTCTCATCTTGCTACTCTGTTGCAGGTAGAGATAAGAATGCTTATGAGAAAATATTAGGAGCCACACATCAACATGCTTTTCTATACAGGTTTAAAACATCTGAATAAAATAGGACAAAAGTATTTTGGAAAAGTGGAGCTTGAGCTTAGCTCAAAAATGGGAAGAGGCAGAGATAATCCTTTCCTGTGTTTAATGTATTTTCTACAAAACCCTATAATATTGTGTCATACTTAAGTTTCCTCTAGTAGAGAAGAGATGAAGATGGTAAAAATTCTTGCTACCAAGTGACGTCTGTGTAGTACTTTAATACTGTGATCTGCAGATGTGATGTCACCGGGATCCCTCATGCCCAATTACAATTCCATAATGCACAAGCACATTAATGAAGGTCCTCAAGGCAGCCTAGAAAGAACCAGGGCTTTCTGAAGAACAAAATCATTGACATGACTACATAGTTTTCATATTCTTCTCCATAGAGCAGGGTAAGGCTTTCTCATGTGAATTGAACCAAACTGAAAAAAGATGGTCCATTGTTTTAATAAACGGAGGGCATGCAGCTGGGTTTTTACTTGGCAGTAATTCTAAAAGCACATGTTTAACTCTTCGATTTAGGGAGAAAGCACTTGGGATATTTCCTTAGGAGGAGACAAGTGGATTTAAAACATGTCATGTGTTCAGATGACTGTTTGCCTTGCATGGAAGCACAGTATAAATATTATTTTTAAAATGCTGTGTTTCTTAAAGTGCTATAGCTTCCTCAATATATAAAATGAACGTAAACAAGATGTCTGTCAAGCATAGCCATAATGTATTGCTTAACACACTAAATGTATAATATGCAGCTATTATTTTTGGTTCTCTTAATGAAAGAAACTAAGGACACTGCATAAATTCTTCAACACATGTTTCATTTCTCCAGCTGCCTTGTGCTGCAGAACATCATGCTAATAAGAGGTGATGCTAACAAGAAGCTAAAACCAGTGTAGCAAATGGGGCATTTAAATATATATAAACATACTGGCATTCACAAAGAAAGGAGTTATTTGGGGAGAACTAAATGGATCCCTAGGCAGACATATTTTAGTTTAATATTCCATATATTTTTCTATATGCTAACCATTTTGATTTGGGAACAAGAAGCCAGCATGTAATTATCTTGCAGACTCATTTTAACACAATTATTTGGGAGAAACCTAAAAGGCAGCCACCTGAATTCACCAACTTTCAGGTGAAACTTTTCAGGTTCACTTCTAGGTATCAACATTTGCAGGCAGCAGCTAAAGAAACAAAAGGTTGTGCTGTTTATTCTACACAAACCAGCTGACAGGACATGTGAATTCAGGGAACATGGCCATTTTCTATGCATGGTCCACTAGATTCAGGGGCAAGGCTGAATTCTAAGCTACTCTCCAGAGACAGTCACCGGGGAGCCAGTTCTTGTTGATTATAGACAATCCTTAGAGCACTAGAAAGAAGTGATTTCTACTGTAAATTCACGAGTTTTGGAGTTCAAATTACTCAGATGTTTGGCCAACCTGTAAGCAGATGATAGCCCTCAGCTAACCATGTAAATGCTGCATTCTTCCATGTCCTTCGGTCCCACAGCCCCTTAGAGAATTGAACATCTATGTGACTATTACCTATATCTCCAATATAGTCAGAAAAACTGACTTTGAAATCTTTTGTTCTAGCCACAATGTACATACTGTTTCCCTATTTACAAATATGGAGCTTAAGTAACTTGCTCAAGAAAAAAAAAGCTCAGGCCTCTGGTTCATGACAGCTGTGTAGTATT
>NW_004567106.1:11385792-11396259 GCF_000260355.1 Condylura cristata | reverse complement strand
TTTGTTTTGTCCTTCAATAGAATTCTTGGTCACCAATTTTATTCTTCATTTGGTATTCCACTAAATAAAGAAAATAATGGAACATAAGTGAAAATAGCGTTTTAAAATGAATATCAGAAGCAATGAATAAACCATTTGTTTAAACTAGATGCTTCTATAAGTTCTAGAAATGAGACTTGAAATGTATATTGAAAAGCTAGCAAATGAAATCTTTCAATAAGAAATTTTGATGTTAAACAGTAGATTATTTCAAAGGTCTTAAAATTACTGAATAAGACATTGATACGATGAAAATGTTTGAAAAATCACTGTAGAACTATTCCAATGGATTAGAGTGGTGAGAAAAAAAAAGAGGTAGGCAGATGAGATTTTTAGGTTATATATCTTTAAAAACTATCTTTTCAGAGATTTAGGATTTCAAAAAAAGGGTTTTCCAAGAATTCAAGATCATATTCCATTCTTCTGTGTACAAAAAGCACATTATTGAATCTAAATCTAATTGGATTTAATAACTTGTAAATTCTACCCCCCAAAAAAAGTTTTTCTATTGAGCTTAGCACCTGTCATTGATTAATGTACTTTTTATTTCCCAGTCTCTTGCCACTTTTGTTATATAATCTGACCTTTTTTCAATTCTGATTACCCATTACTACTACTTTGCATGATTTCTCCAGGCAAAGCATAGCATTTATACTTAAAATTGTGTTCTTGAAACACAGTTTTCTCCTGACTAGGTATTCTAGAAGTTGCTCTGAAACCCTCCTGTTTCCACCTTCCAAAAATGGGCAAGAAAAGAGGAACAGGAGTCAAGAGCCTGAGGTTTGGCAATAACTCAGGTCCTTGTAACAGGACTCTGGACGTTGTTGTGTAGATTCTGTGATGTTGATGACGCTATACTATAAAGTAGTTGCCCTGCTGGGGCAGTCTACGGTCTGTATATACCTTAAGATAAAGAAATAACCAAGCCTCCTTTTCATGTGACTATTACCTATATCTCCAATATAGTCAGAAAAACTGACTTTGAAATCTTTTGTTCTAGCCACAATGTTGCGGAACTATCAGCACATTCTCAGGACATTCCTGCTGCCTTTATTGCCAGGCTTAGGTAGTTAGGTAGTTGCTTTCAGCCATAAGTAAAGCTCTTTCACAGGACCAGCCATCCTAGTATCCTAATATCCAACTAAATGTACTGTGCATCCTAGTACATTCCCTAGCATCCTAGTATCCAACTAAGTGTACTGTGCCAATGATGTACACCTCTTCTTTGGAGTCAAACAATTAGAATTCAAATGCAATAAAATTCAGCAAACAGAATTGCAAAGATAATCAAATTATACTACATTTCTGTTCTGACAGGAAAACCACCTGAAAGTAATTTTTCCATAGATTTAAACACTTGAAATTTTAATTCTTCCCTGGCATGTAACTCTCCCTTACATTACAGCAGGTTTTACATTTCTGTTCCCTTTATTTGAACTATGTCTGTCTCATCTTGCTACTCTGTTGCAGGTAGAGATAAGAATGCTTATGAGAAAATATTAGGAGCCACACATCAACATGCTTTTCTATACAGGTTTAAAACATCTGAATAAAATAGGACAAAAGTATTTTGGAAAAGTGGAGCTTGAGCTTAGCTCAAAAATGGGAAGAGGCAGAGATAATCCTTTCCTATGTTTAATGTATTTTCTACAAAACCCTATAATATTGTGTCATACTTAAGTTTCCTCTAGTAGAGAAGAGATGAAGATGGTAAAAATTCTTGCTACCAAGTGACGTCTGTGTAGTACTTTAATACTGTGATCTGCAGATGTGATGTCACCGGGATCCCTCATGCCCAATTACAATTCCATAATGCACAAGCACATTAATGAAGGTCCTCAAGGCAGCCTAGAAAGAACCAGGGCTTTCTGAAGAACAAAATCATTGACATGACTACATAGTTTTCATATTCTTCTCCATAGAGCAGGGTAAGGCTTTCTCATGTGAATTGAACCAAACTGAAAAAAGATGGTCCATTGTTTTAATAAACGGAGGGCATGCAGCTGGGTTTTTACTTGGCAGTAATTCTAAAAGCACATGTTTAACTCTTCGATTTAGGGAGAAAGCACTTGGGATATTTCCTTAGGAGGAGACAAGTGGATTTAAAACATGTCATGTGTTCAGATGACTGTTTGCCTTGCATGGAAGCACAGTATAAATATTATTTTTAAAATGCTGTGTTTCTTAAAGTGCTATAGCTTCCTCAATATATAAAATGAACGTAAACAAGATGTCTGTCAAGCATAGCCATAATGTATTGCTTAACACACTAAATGTATAATATGCAGCTATTATTTTTGGTTCTCTTAATGAAAGAAACTAAGGACACTGCATAAATTCTTCAACACATGTTTCATTTCTCCAGCTGCCTTGTGCTGCAGAACATCATGCTAATAAGAGGTGATGCTAACAAGAAGCTAAAACCAGTGTAGCAAATGGGGCATTTAAATATATATAAACATACTGGCATTCACAAAGAAAGGAGTTATTTGGGGAGAACTAAATGGATCCCTAGGCAGACATATTTTAGTTTAATATTCCATATATTTTTCTATATGCTAACCATTTTGATTTGGGAACAAGAAGCCAGCATGTAATTATCTTGCAGACTCATTTTAACACAATTATTTGGGAGAAACCTAAAAGGCAGCCACCTGAATTCACCAACTTTCAGGTGAAACTTTTCAGGTTCACTTCTAGGTATCAACATTTGCAGGCAGCAGCTAAAGAAACAAAAGGTTGTGCTGTTTATTCTACACAAACCAGCTGACAGGACATGTGAATTCAGGGAACATGGCCATTTTCTATGCATGGTCCACTAGATTCAGGGGCAAGGCTGAATTCTAAGCTACTCTCCAGAGACAGTCACCGGGGAGCCAGTTCTTGTTGATTATAGACAATCCTTAGAGCACTAGAAAGAAGTGATTTCTACTGTAAATTCACGAGTTTTGGAGTTCAAATTACTCAGATGTTTGGCCAACCTGTAAGCAGATGATAGCCCTCAGCTAACCATGTAAATGCTGCATTCTTCCATGTCCTTCGGTCCCACAGCCCCTTAGAGAATTGAACATCTTGAAAATGATATCTTTTGTCAATTAAAGTTAGCTTCATGTAAAAAGGAGGATTTAGGGTAGAGAAAATGGTAACACTGAAAACATTTCAAGAACAACTGCTTGGAGAGGGCTGGGGTGGCCTGAGTAAAGTGATTCTAAAACAAATGAGCCATTGAATTTATAGACTATGAGAAGTGAGGCTTTAGTGTACACCCTGCTTCAGCCTCAGATTATTATTATTATCTCATTTCTTGGTTGGTATTTTTTAGTACCATAAATGTAGCAAACAGATGCAATGATACATTAAGCATTCTGAGAACTCCATCCATTTGACAGCAGCCTAGATGAGACCTCAGGCTCCAGGAACTCAGCCTGATCTTGGCCTCGCTACTCCTAAGCAGGCTAAGTTGGTCTGAACAGCTTCCAGAAGAACTCCACTCCAACCCAACTGGGCACTGGTCAATTACTGCAGAGCATCATTTAAGCTGAAAGGGATAGTTATCTAGACCTAAAATCAGCTGGAAAGGGAGTTGCTGCCCTGTCAGCAGTCTGCCTTTCCCGGAGTCTCCAGCACGCTTACTTAGTTTGGTTCTTTTGTCACTAGTCATTTGCATCCAAGCTGACCATGGTTGCTTAAAAAAAAATAAGGGGTGCCAAGTTTGTTTGTCATGTTTTAGTTTTTTCCTTTTTCTGTGTCCAAGAAACAACCACAGAAGAAATTAAAGATTCCTTTAATATTTAATTGTTTTACCCACTTAAAACAGGTAAAATAGTTCACTGCTTACATTCAACTTCTTTGCGGGGACCTATATAGCAAAGTATCTACAACTTGTTCTTTTAACAGTGCACAGCCCATTCACTGCATGTTATTTTCAATGTGAATCCCATGGAATATACATGGTATTTATTTTCCTAATCATCCTTTTCATTTGTATTTTCCTAGATTTTATTATAAGAAATGGAGGATAATGGCAAAGACTAAATGCCATAGAACCTCCTTTCCAAAAAGAAAAAAAAAAACCAAGACTGTCTGTTTGGGGGTCAAACCCTTGCATTTTCTTGCTCTGATACCATTAAAAATGAGTTTTCATAGTGAGTGGATAGCTTCCATGGGGCAATGATTTTCCACACAGATTTCCAATTTCAAATTTCCTCAGCAATGACCTCACTTTGACTCCAAATTTAACTGCACACATCTAACCTCAAATGCAACATCTCCAGCAAACCCCAGGTTGTCCTTATTTTGCTTTCTAACGCAATGTGTGTATTGTAACTGGTCCATGATGATGGTGATTATTATATTAATAAAGCTACTGTTCCCTGGAGATGTGGCTTTGTGGTTTCTAAGCAGCCTTCTACCCTAGCCAAGAAGGAGGCAAAATTCTTGTATGGGTTGTTTTGCAATGGTTTGTGGCAAAGAATAGCAGAATGTCATAAGACGGAAATAAGAATGAGAAGGGAAAGGAAATTTTGAAGAAAAACACAAACTAGGATTTCTTTCCAAGGGTATGAACACCGAGACTTCCTGGAAGAGGGGACTCCTAATCCATGCAGCCTTGGGCACCCTCTGTAGAGGAATTCCCCAAATTTGTGGTCAGAGAAGGCAAGGTAAATACCTGTGTGCTTTCCAGATTATCCTTAGGGCAAAACCTTGTGCTCCAAGGAACAGGCCTATCCTGTTGTGAACAATGCAGGTGAACTCCTACATGATCATAAGCATCTTATTGACCTGTGTATCCTACCAACTGCTCTAGAACCAGAAGCTTGGGGGGAATAATAAGGTGAGAGAGATACAGAGGTGGAATAGAGGTCAGATAACAGTGAGCAGTTAGAAATTTCTGGGGAAATTTCTGTAGAGAAAAATAAAATATTCAAATGTTATTGAAAGAGAAGAAAACAATCTTGCAGGGTGATTCTCTCCCCACACCCCCATTCTGACAATCCTAACATGCTAAAGACCTTAAATGAATGTGGTTTCTAAACCACTACACACAGGAATGTCCTTACCTGGTATTTTCAGTTGTTGCCTAGTTTCATTTCAGTGTGCTTGGGGAGCAGTGTTGCTCTCTCCACCAATAGCTGTTCCTTCTCCACTTTTCAAATACTGACAGACTTACATTAAGAAAGTAAATGTGTCCTAGATGATTTCTGGTTTGGTGGGGCATACAGATCAGACCCAGCAGTCTGCAGTGGAATGAGCCTGGGATTCAATCTCAAGAGGTCCTGGTATGCGGAGTCTGGCCTCTCACCTTCAACATCACTTCCACTTACCAGTAACCAGCAAAAGATTCTGGCTTAATATTCCAGGAAAGGATTGAGCATCATGTTATTTATAAAGCTCCCTTGGTGGTTCTAATGCACTATCTGGAGAAAGGTCATTGTGCTTGGGGACTTTGTGCCTCCAGATGGACCAACCCACAGGAGTCCAGAAGTCGAAAGCATGTGTTATGTAGTGAAATGTCAGCTGTCTGTGACTTGTAGGGCACTATCTTAGGTGACAGAGATAAGCAATGAGAAAAACAAACTTGCTAAGTTTTCATTCTTGAAAGATAGAATATTTAAAAGGACTTAGAGAATCTCAAGTTTAAAGCCTTCCTTTACGGGAAGATACAAAGTGCATCTTAAAAGCCAGGCTAAGATTTTTGACAAATAATTGTTTTAAATGTTTTGTGTTGTGATTTTTAAAAAAGTTTATTCTGGATTTTAAATTTTTTTAAAAAGTTTCCCATTTATAAGAAGATAATCCTAGGGTGTAATCACTGGAATTAGCATAAGCAGTTCTCATTATTTGGGGCATTGAATTAATCTCTTCTCCAAATACCTAAAATGTTTCTCTTCTTTACTAGTCTTAATCTGAAAATAATCATTTTAGTATGACAAATTTGCAATTTAGAAATAAATCAGTATCTCTGTATAATCTGATTCACGAAAGGCAGTAATTCCTTTCTTTGCAAAAAGCAGCAATTTTATGGATTAAACACAAACTAAAATGTAGATTTATCTACCATCTATTTTAACCACCCCAAAATGTTATATGAAAATAGCATCTGAGGCATAGAAGAGATGGGCCAAAGAAAATTCAAGTTTTGCTCATGTTATTTCAATCAAGGGCAGATCAGAAACACAGTAGAGTCTTGGAACAAGAATCCAGATTCAACAGACAATCAGTTGAAAACTACGGAATGCCCTAAATTGACACATAACCCAGAACCCCCAGCAGGCGATCAGATTTGATATTCAAATCATTGCCATTTTGCACGTGGAGTTTTCATTAGGACCAGTGCGCCACTTGATGGACAATCTGTGTACATTTGCAGATGTGTGTGTGTGTGTATGTGTGTGTGTGTGTGGCTATCAAACCTGCATGGAAAGGATAATTCCCAGCCATCTCTGCCTGACTGTTGCTGAAGGCAATGTCCAATCCCAGTGCAGAGCTCAACACATAAGTGAGTTGCTTTGATAGGAAATTCCAACAGCAATTTTAATTCTGATCAGGCTTCAGGAAATGGAAAGAATAAAAACACATCAATTATAGTGACAGGAAGTTTTAAATCACATGGTGAGCAGCTGCGCCAAAAGATGTGTCTGCCAGCTTTGTTAAGGGGCCTGGTATTTCGGTGTGACCAAAATTTTACACCAAAATGTTATAGGCTGACATCACTCCCTAATTGCATGTTATCTCTCTACAAGGGTAAAGAAAATGACACACTACTGAAAGCATATCATTATTACAAAAAAAAAATCAACTTAGGAGTTTGGAACGCCTTTAAAATAAGTGAACATTTACAAACATATCCCTCTGCACAGCAGGCAGGTGACTGTCCACAACTAATTAAAATCTTAGTTAATTAACAATCGGAGATGAGTATTCTTTCCACCTCATGGCAATGGGCTAGATTCTTCTTTCCTGTCCTTTTAGGACTCCAGATGAATAGTCTCTTTCCCTTGATAGTATATTTCATAATACTTTTAATGTAGGTCCAAAGGAAAGGATGTCAAAGAAATGGGCGACAGAGAACAAGTCAGCACAGAATGACTAGCTTACCCTGGGAGGGGTGGGGGAGGGGTGATTTTCTACAGGGTGTATTAAGCAGACCCTACCTTCAAAAGAGATTTAACTCGGTCATTCTAGACAAATTATAACATAAATTCATTTTCCGAAGATTTATAAAGTGCCTTTCTATAAAGTTCAAAGGGGCTCAGAACTTTCTCTAGTTTGTTGTCTTTCCTGCTTCCTGCTCAGGAACTTGGGGATAGATGTTAATGACCATGTGCTCATAAACGGCCCATGGAAGTGGTTATAATTCAAATTCTACTTTTCCTCACCCAATTAAAGGCTTTCCTTTTTCCCTGGCATACTCCTACTATTTTAACTGATAAAGTCCTGGTTTATCAATCTCCATTGATAAATGACACAATTCTGCATTGTGGCCTTACAAGTTAAAGCAAGAGCATTGCACACACATTAAAAAAAAATCAATTTGTAAATAATTTGCATTATTCTCCGTCTGTTATACCAACATAGTAAGTCTATCAATATTTCCTAGTTTTTGGTATATGTTGGGTTATAGAAATTCATTCATGCAGATGAGTACAAATCAGGTGAATTATACTTTTTAGCTTGAATGAGGCTAGATAGAATGTTAGCAATTGAGGTTCAAGAATTGATGAGAAAGATCATGGGTTGATAGTCTAGGTCCCTGAAGGGAGAGAGGATAATTTATAGCCATGTAGTCCCCACAGCACAATGAAATAATAAGCAACTCGCCTTCAGATTTCTCATAACCTTTCCTGTGTTTGTGTTCAGGCTGTAGGGTTTAGTGGAAATTAGTGATTTAGTGAAATTAATGGTTTACTTGTAAATCAGAATCTCATTCCCTTTCACCAAGCTGCATGGGAACCCATTTCCAAATGTTTCATTGCTGTGTGACTTTATGCAAATATTTTATTCTCTTCTTCAGCTATCTCATCTGAAAGTGGAAATAATGATATTTAACTCATCAAGTAGCTGAGAGGATTAGATGAAACATTGAATTTAAAGTACTTACTATACAACTTGACATAAATGTGTGGTACATGTGATTACATGCTTAGTATTAAGACTCACAGCCGTTCAGTTTGTCTGTTTGCCTTCTATTTTGCCATGCCATTTTTGACTCCCTCAAACTTGGTACCTTTCTCCATGAAGACCTTCCTTTTAAGTAAATTGACAGTACACAAGGGTGCAGGGTTCCCCACTGGACAAGTCTGAGCAGATGGTCGTGCAGCTTTAGCCCCATGGAATGTCCACATGTGCTGTGCCTGGAATCTCCCGAGAAAGCAGCCTCTGCAGTAAGCAAGCTGTTGCCAAGTCTGGTTTCTCTATGGCAACCCAGTTTCTGCTATAATTAACCCAGCAGCCGAGACTTATTAAATTGTAGAGGCTTAGTGCCTTCTGCTGGCTCTTCTCTTAAAAAAACTACCCTAGGAGGGGGAAAGTGGAGAAAATGGCTTTCAGTTTTCCTCTTGAGAGGACCTGATCTTTGGGTGCTTCTAGAATCAGGGCCAGCCATCCCTGCTTTTGTTACAAATCTCTCAGGTTATAACTCATATAAGGCAGGCTTTGAGTCCTGTTACTTAGAGGATGTATGGAGAAATGAATTACTAGTTTGAAAAGATCCAACCCCTTTCACTCTGTGCTAATAATTTTGGATCTTCAAGAAAGCTGGATTTGGAGAGCCCAAGGAGGGGGTGGTGTTAAAATATCAAAGTAATAGTATAATTTCAAATATTAAATAGAAATTTTCTTCCTATGTAATAGCAGAGGGCAAAACCAAGGCTTCATCTGACATTTTGTATTACTTGGGAAATGGCTATTCACTGAAGGACAATGTAAGTGTTCACTTTACTTCAAAATCTTTATTTCAAACCTTCACAGGGCTGATGGCTTGCAGAGGCCCCAAACTCCGTTCTCCAAGTCCCAACTCAGTGTGCACACTGCTGTTTAATATTTTTGTTTCCTGTTCTTGCCACTTGGCTTTGTTTGACATCTGTCTATATTAACTGTATATTTTTGACATTACTAACTTTGGCAGCTCAGAGAAACAAATCCTTTGAGTCTGGCTGTGCTATTCTTCGGCATTTCCTAGATTTCTGGATTTTGCACCATCAGCAAGCTTTGATAGATACCTAAGCCTGTATGCTTGATAGTTGACATTCATAGAGTGCCAGCAATGTGCTGGGGTCTGGAAAGGAAAAGGAGTAAGACTTGTTCTAGCTAACCATAAAGTCCACATGAGACCATAAAATCTGGGCTACATTTCTTGTTATGTTGAACTTTAAGAGAGTTATGGGGAGTAATGTTTCATATTTGCCATTTTTAAATTCTTAAATGGACTGGACATTTACAAACCAAAACGAATGACACCCAGAGGACCCATTTATATAATATCGCTGATATTTCTGGTGGGTGAGCTCTAGATACACCTCTGTCTTTCCCTTCTCTGATTCTAAAGACCCAGGGGTAAAGATCAAGAAATATATGAACAAAACCTTCTTGAAGTGCAAGTCCAGACTGTGAGAGATAATTAACACATTGCCTTATTTATGTTTCTCAAGTTATTTTCATATAATACGTGACTTTCCTCTGACTTCTTAGCAGCCCTTCATCATGAAGGACCGTGATACTATGAGAGTTCCAAAATATGCTTGTGTTTAGTAGTTACAACCAGGAAATTGTTTTTTCAAGCATCTCTTTGCAAAATGCACTGTGCCAAAATATATAGACATATGACTAAACTAAAGAAAAAAATGCAAGTAACTAAAAAAAGGTGAAATTACATTTCTTTTTTTGTTTCTTCTCTTGCTACTGGTTTTGAATTTTACTGAGACCAAAAGCTAAATAGTGAAACAATTTTCCTAAATATTTATTTTCTTTGGAAGCCCATGATCTGTATTAGTTAGCTCCAGTTACCAAGTCAGAGTACCACAGATTGGGTGTTTTAAACAACAACAACTTATTTCCTCATAGTTCTGCAGACTACAAGTCCAAAGTGTGACTTGGTCAGTTTCAGTGGAGACCAACTTGGCCAAAATGACCTCTTCTCCCTGTGTCTCGCATGGTCTTCCCTTTGTGTACCTGTGACTGTGTCCAAATTTCCCCTTAATACATACACCAGTCACAGTAGATTAAGATCACTCTGATGACCATATTTTAATTGCCTTTTTAAAGGCCCAGTCTTCTAATTCAGTTGCTTTTTGAGGTAATAGGGGTTAGCACTTCAATATAAAATGTTCAGGGATTGGCAGCAGGTGCGGTGACTCCTGTAATTCACCCTGTAACAGCCACTAAAATATTCTTTCCAGGTGTACCTTGTATTACATCAGTTTTTTTTTT
>NW_004567106.1:11381283-11384839 GCF_000260355.1 Condylura cristata | reverse complement strand
CACACAGTGTTTGCTTTCTTTTCTCAGGTTGTAATCGGTATAGAATTCCCACCATCAATTTTAGCTTCTCAATTTCTACTGCGTTTACTGGTTACAGTCTCCTATATATTCTGTTGCAATTTACTCAGATCAAACCCCAATAGCAGTTCCCACCAACCACTTTTCACAAGCCTTTCTCAGCCCTTGAAAGGCCATGTCCTGTACTGAAGTGAACACTGATCAAAATTCCTTACGTCACAATACTTCAGAATTACCAAAATTATAGATTTTAGTGGAGGTCCTTTAGTTTTTCTTCTTATGTTGTACAATTAAAAATCAGTTCAACAAGGAGGCAGATGCTTTTCTAACTATTCTGTGTAGGAATAGAAAAATTACTTTTAATAGCTACTAAGTCATGTCTTGACTGTTGTTCTTTTACTCCTAAGTATTTCAGCAGCATATAATGAAGCATACAAAGCCAGAGGTGGCCTACTGAAAATGAATTTTATCCTTTTTGCAGACAAACAGATCTCTGGTAATTTTTTGTCTTAGAAAAATTATATTTTAGTAAAATCCACACATGTATGAGTGCTTTTCTTATAAATTACTGAAGATCATTGGCAGGGTCACTGTGCTTTTACCATCTAGTCAAGCTGGAAACTGATACCTTTTCTGGGCCAATAACAAAAGCCCCTTTGATCTAAAAATATGTAATGATCCAAAGGATATACTGTGCTTGTTTAGTTTCAGACTAACGGTGTTTTAATGAAGGCACTAAAGCTAAATGGAGGTGGGTCTTCTAAAATTAACTAGAACATCACTGACCAGTGAGTAGGGTCACTGTTATTCTCACATGCTGAGTCAGAGATTTATTCTCCATTATTCTATAGGTTTTAACTAATCAGTGAGTCAGTGTGAAGTATTTTGGAGACCCAGAATTTCTAAGAATAACACACCCAGGCCTTTATACCATTCTAAACACAATGTTAGAGAGCTCAGACCCTTGAGTTCAGTCTTGTAATCAATCCAAACAAGACCAGAAATGAAAGATGACATTAGCTCTTTCTCTAAGGATCTGTGTAAAGATTTTTTACATTTAAAATGTGCATTTAATTTTTAAAACTTTAGGCTATAGTGAAATGGATTAAAACCCAGTTATGCTCATGAGGAATGGACTCAAGGGAAGAAGGCTATGACAGGAGACACAGATGTTCTGATCACAGCATAGGTACATTTTGTAGGTGTTTCAATGAGAGAGATGCTAACACCCTAAAGGAAGAAAGGTATAGAAAGGAAGCTTTCAAGGCAGTAAAGGAGGGCCTTATAAAGTGGGAAGAATTTATCAGATGCAGTTGACCAGAGTAAGGTGGATGGGGACGAAAGAGAAAAGGTTTTTCAGAAGAAAGGAAGCACCTCAGTAAAAGACAGAGTCAGGAGATGAAAATAGTTTTAGAATCTCCTTTGACTAGAGCAATGATCCTTACTGCTGGCTATTTATTCTAATTATCTGGACAGACTTTAATATCTCACCCCAGACCAATTAAATCAGAATTCCTGAGGGTGAAACTCCAACATCTGTATGTCTTTAGAGCTCCCTACATAATTCTTATATGCAGCCAGGGTTAGGAACCACTGGATCAAAGCAGAGAGTTGTGGCAGGTTGGAGAAGAGACTAAGTAGATTAGTGTCATTCATTGGTGGGGCTCCTGTACTCTCAGAAAGGCATCTTCACTCTTCCAGATTTACAAAAAGTTCTTAGAAAAGGGAGTGACATGATCAGAGTTACCTCTTCAAGGTATTCTTTGAAAGTTGCCTTGTGTTTTACACTGAACATACATATTGAATAAGTAGAAGTGTGGCATTGATTCTCTTGTGTGTGTGGTTCCCATGGAAACAGGACACCATCACTCATAAAGGGCATTTTTCCAACTCCTTCTTTGTGATAATTGATGCTTTCTTCCATATGTTCCAAAAGTGAAACTGAGGTATCTTTCTGCTTATTGCATCTCAGTTATCAAGAATTTCCTCCACGTATTTTTCCACTTTGCCTCCTTGACAAGGGTTTGCATGGTAAATCAAGTAGCCTGTTCAGTTCACTACTGTCAAAATAAGAGACCTTGATAATGCTTTGAAAAAAATTGCAGTAAAGCAAAGAGGCCATTCAGTTTGAGGCACAGGGATATCATGGAAAGAGAGTCTGGCAGCAGAATGTAAATCCTGGCTTGGCTTGGCTATCGGTCAGCAAATTAAGGTCTGCATTCTTAGTAGAATAATGCAGTTGGCTTGCATATGAGTGAACATAATAGAGAAACTATATGGGTAGCATATCACAGTGGCTAAGTAACAGTAGCTTAAGAAAGGGTAGCTACTACTATTAGCATAACCACATTTTTACTTTAAAAACTTTTTATTTTGAAAGTTCCTATGGACAGATCATAGACATAACATCATATAAATTTGAGATGTACGTGTCCCAACTTAGTACATTTACATAGTTCAATGTGATTACCATCCTAGTGTTGGCTAACACCTCCATGTAATTATCATCTCTCCTTTTTTTTTTTAAAGATTTATTTATTTGTACATACAGAACTGGGGTACAGGCCAGAGGCTCAGAGGCGGTGAGAGGCTTCACCAGAGAGAGTGGGGAGCAGAACAGGCAAATTGACGAAGTACACTGCTGAGGGGAGCAGCGGGCGGGTCAGGAGAGGTCTGCCACTCCATGTGGTCACCTCTGGGGCAGGCGGGGATCGAACTCATGCAGAAGCGGCTTTAGATTCTCAGTGCTATGCTTTAACCCACTCTGCCACCAGGGAGGGCCATACATCAGCTTTTGTAATATAATTTTGATGCCCAGCACATCCCCCACTAGAGAACTTGTTATAAGTGCAGATTTGGGGGGTGCAACTCAGAGCTTTTGTGTCAGAAATCATGAAGGAGTTAGGGATGAATAACAGTATTTTGACATAACTGTCATTTATCTGATGCAGGATAAAGTTTGAGAACCAATGGAATTAGCAGATGTCAATTTTCACATACTGAGTATTTTGAATGGAACACTGAGGTAGAATCTTTTATAAAGCAAAGAGTCCTATTTAAAATATGAAAAACCACCTTCTAGTTTTTGCATTTTGGTGATGCTGAATTTTAATGCTATCCTATTTTCATGGGAAGGCTAATCAGTATTTTACCTGGTTAAGTGTGTTGTTCATTCTTGGCAATTATTTTGGAGTATATATACATATATACACTGATGCATAGCTTTAGCTTATTTTTGTTTAAAGATTTATTTATTTGAGTACAGAACTGAGGTATAGGCCAGAGGTATGGGGGTGGGAGGATTCACCAGAGACAGAGTTGGTAACAGAACAGGCAGATTAGATTGACTGTACACTGCTGAGGGGAGCAGTGGGTGAGACAGGAGAGGTTTGCTGCACCATGTGGGTCAGCTCCTTGGCCAGGGATTGAACTCGTGCTAACGCGGCTGTGGCTAGCTTCTTAGTGCTGCATCACCAGGGAGGG
Organism: Condylura cristata; assembly: GCF_000260355.1. Lineage (NCBI taxonomy): Eukaryota > Metazoa > Chordata > Mammalia > Eulipotyphla > Talpidae > Condylura > Condylura cristata. The sequence continues at coordinate 11,381,338 of NW_004567106.1, read as the reverse complement.
CCAGCTTTAGCTTCTTTTTTTTTTTTTTTCAATTTATATTTTACATCATTCTCCC
>NW_004567106.1:11380207-11381183 GCF_000260355.1 Condylura cristata | reverse complement strand
TTGTGCATACAGAACTGGGGTGCAGGGGCAGTAAGAGGATTCACCATAGACAGAGTGGGGAGCAGAACAGGCAGAGCAAGGAAGTACACTGCTGAGGGGAGCAGTGTGCGGGTCAGGAGCGGTCTGCCGCTCCCTCTGGCCTGCCATGTCTGTGACCTCCTGGAGTATTAGCCTTTCTCTGACATCTCAGTTAGCACATTGCCCCCAAGGGCCCTACATACTGTCACCACCCAAATCCTGAATGTAGGAGAGCTTACTTTTTCTTTTCCCAACATTAGGTACAAAATGATGTGCAAGGAATACAAATTTTTAATGTCTTTTTACTCAGTGACATTTTTGAAAGAGACTGTTGCCAAAAATCATTTAAGTTATACAACTGGCCTTATTAGCTTTTTATATCTCCTAATAAAAATTCTAATGTAATATACCATTGGGACCAGGGGTGGAGGGTGGGGAATCATGTGTTTTTATATTTTAATTAGGCTAACACTGCACTACATGATTGTGTTTCAGAGGTATAGGAACTCCCCCCTGAAGTGTTGCCATATGCACCCACAACCACCCACTGTCATAGTCCATTGTGTCCACTCTTCACCCTGCTCTTTGCCCTCCCCTCTGGCACACTCTGTTCTGTAGTCAAATTTCTAGGGCTAGTTCTTAATTTGGCTCTGACTCTTTATTTTTTAAAAAGATTTATTTATTTATGCGTACAAGAGCTGGGGTATAGACCAAAAGTGCAGGGGCAAGAGGATTCACCATAGACAGAGTGGGGAGCAGAACAGGAGGACTGACCACATACATTGCTGAGGGCAGCATCGGGTGAGACAGGAAAGGTCTGCTGCACCACATGGTTCAGCTCTCTGGCTGGGGATCGAACTCGGTGCTGATACTGTTGTAGTGACTCGCTGCTGATACTGTTGTAGTGACTCGCTGCTGATACTGTTGTAGTGACTCGCTGCTGATACTGTTGTAGTGA
>NW_004567106.1:11297271-11379847 GCF_000260355.1 Condylura cristata | reverse complement strand
TTGTAGTGCTGACACTTAGCCTTTTGTGCCACCAGGGAGGCCCTATCTGACTCTTTGCTTTCTCTACATTCCAATTATAAATAACACCATCTTGTATGTGTCCTTCTTCTGACTTATTTTCCTTAGCATTCAGCTCCATTCATTTTGCCACAAATGTTTACCTTTTTGATAACTGAGTGGTATTCCATTTCATTTATAGATCTTCCCAATCCACTCATTTTATTTCGTTCCATAATTTGGCTGTTGTAAATAGTGTTGCACATGGGAGTTCATGTTTACCTTTGAATTAGTGTTTTTGTATTCTTTGGATAAATACTGAGGAGTGGAATGTTTGGGTCTATAACAGATTTATTTTGAAGCTTGTGAGAAACCTCCATCCCATTTTCAATAGGGCTAAAGCAGCCAACATTCCCACCAAAAGTAAGAGGGTTCCTTTTTCTCCACATCCTCATCAGAACTTGTTTTTGGTCTTTTTGATATGGGTCATTCTCACAGTGTGAGGTGGTATCTCATTGTGGCTTTGATTTGCATTTCCCTGATAAGTGCTGGTGAGCATGTTTTCATGTGCCTATTAACTATCTACCTTATTTTTAGAAGTAACTTATTTAGCTCTTCTACCCATTACTTGATTGGGCTGCTTGCTTGCTGAGTTATGAGTTCAAATCTTGGATATCACCCTCTTTTCAGATGTATAAGTATGTGGATATTTTCTCCCACTCTCTAGAGTGTCTTTGTGTTTTAGTGATAGTTTCTTTCATGGTGCAAAAGCTTTTTAGTTTGATGTAGTCCCAATTACTTGTTTTAATATTTTCCTTGAAATTGGAGATAAATCCATTAAGTAAGACATAGCTGAGGCCTGTGAGGTAGAATGTTTTGGCTAGATTTTCTTCTATAGTTTTATGGTCTCTGGTCTCATATCCAAGTCTTTATCCATTTTCAGTTGATTTTCGTGTAAGGTGTGGGATAGTGGTTTAGTTTAATTTTTTGCATGTGGCTGTCCAGTTTTCCAACACTACTTATTGAAGAGGCTTTCCTTGCTCCACTGTACACTCTTGGCTCCTCTGGTATAGATTAACTGTCCATATATATGAGTTTATTTCTGTGCTCTCAATTCCATTTTATTGGTGTCTATATCTGCTTTTGTTTCACTACCACACTGTTTTGATTATTATAGCTTAGAAATGTGATATTCCCATTCTTTCTCCTTTTGATAAGGATTGCTTTGGCTGTACATCATCTTTTATGGTTCCCTATGAATTCCAATATTGTTTGTTGTATTTCTATGAAGATGCCATAGAAGATTCAATAGAAATTGAGTTGAATCTCTGCATATTTCTTTTGGTGAGATGGCTACTTTAACAATGTTAATTCTTCCAATTCATGATCAGAGGCTATTTTTGATTTCTTTGTCTCTTCTATTTCTTTTAACAATATCTGTATTTATCCTGTCACTTTGCTGAACTGATTTATTGTTTCTGTTGGTTTTGCAGTGAAGTCTTCAGGGTTTCCTATGTTACTATGCTTTCCATATTACCATGTCTGAAAATAATAATTGCATTATTTATTTCCCAATTTGGATTCCTTTTATACTTTCTCTTGCCTAATTTCTCTAGGTAGGACTTCCAACACTATGTTGAATGGTAACAGTGAAAGTGGACATCCTTCTCTTGTACCTCATCTTCCTGAAAAACATTCAGATTTCCACCATTGAGAATTTTAGCTGTGGGTTTGTCATAAATGGGCCTTATTATGATCACATACATTCCATTTGTCTTTAAGTTTCTTGAGGGTTTTCATCATAAATGGATGTTTAATCTTATCAAATGCTTTCTTGACTTCTGTTGACATGAACAAACAGTTACTATCTTTCCTTTTATTGACATGGTGGATTACATTGATTTTCGGATGTTGAGCCATCTTTCAGTCCCTTCTATAAATTCTAATTGCTCATAGTAGATAACACTTTTAATGCATTGTTGCATTTGGTTTGTTTAGATTGTGTTGAGGATTTTTGGCTCTTTTCATTAGGGAAACTGGTCTTGGTCTGTAGTTTTTCTTTTCATTTTTCTTTGTCTGGTTTTTATTAGCATAATGTTGGCCTCATAAAATATTTTTGGAAGTTTTCCCATTTTTGATTTCTTTTTGAAAGAATTTGAGCAGGATAGGTATTAGTTCATCTTTGAAGGTTTGGTAGTCTGAAGTTGTCTGGTCCTGGGCTTTTGGTATTTTGGGGAGAGTTCTAATTACTATGTCAACTTCCTTATTTGTGATTGATCTATTCATGTTTTTTTTTTCTTTCTCCCATATTTACTCTTGGATAGCTGTATAATTATATAAAACTGTTTATCTCTTCTAGGTTATTAAATTTATGAGCATACCAGTATTAGTAGGAATCTTTTATTATCCTGTCAATTTCTGTAATATTGTAATTTATCTTTTGTTTCTGATCCTATTTGCTTTGAGTTTTCTCCCTTTTTTTTTTAATGTAACTAGAGGTTTGCTATCTTGTTTATTTTTTTTTAAGAACTGGCTTTGTTTTCAATAATCTTTTGAAATGTATTTTTTTATTTCTTTCTGGTCTGATTTTTATTATTTCCTTTTTACTGGCTTTCTTTTCCTAGTTCTTTGAGATGAGAGAGTTAAGATTATTTATTGGAGTTCTTCCTTGAAAAACAGGGATTTTATAAAGGAGGAGCTATTTGGTGGTTTTAAATTAATATGTGGATTATTTTATGGAAATGTTAGCATATGTGCAAATGGTAATTTTAAAATGTATACAAAATACATGTGTATGAATATTTCATAAGCACTTTACATGGATTTATTTTAATGTGAACTACATTTGATTTTTTTACTACAACTCTGAATGTAAATGAGGAACCTAAGATTCCAAGAAGGGAACATTGCTGTGTATGCAGTCTATATGCTGTGTTCACCTCCATTGTCCCTGTAGACTTCATTGTTCATGCCTGTTTTCCATCTCATTGGCCTTTCAAGAAATCAGTCCTTTATTCCTAAGATCTTTCAACTCTTTTCCCAAGAAAAGTTCATAGGTCCCCTTCTTGTTCACTGAACTCCTTATCTGTCACTGTCCATTTCTAGGGACTTCTTCCCCATCTTGCTTCATATCAAGCCTCCTCATCTATAATTCTGTAAAGGCCCCTGTGACCCTTCTTGGGTATACAATATTGTTAGGCATTTTATGCATTTAATAGAGATGATATAAAATAGTTCCTTTCTCTGTACTATATTACCATTTTGAAAAATTAAAAGGAAAAGTAGGTCAAGTTAAGGCTGTTACATTCTTAGGAACATCAAAGATCAATTTCCAGAATTAGAATTTGAGTTCATTTAATTGACCTCCCCCATAAAGTTTTATTAAACAACTCATTCTTTAAATACATTAAGAAAATGCAGCAGATGTTTATTTTTTAAATTGCATTAAGTTCTAGTTCCTGATGCTCAACTATAGTTATAAGACCTATGATCTCAGGATAAGTGAGATATTACTATGAATGATTTCTCTTGTTCTTAAGTCCTTGTCTCCCCCAGCCATACAAGTTTTTTTTTTTTTTAATGTACAGTTCTGTAGTGTGAAACTTAAGTAGATTAAAATTCAAATGATCATTTCTCAGGCCAAGTTTTTGTGTAGGAGAAAGTGTTTTTGATTCAGCGGTATTGTGATTTAGACCTATAAATTATATTCCTGTGACATCCAATCTTAGTCATCCTGAAATAAAGGTGTTACAACTAAAAAAAAAAAAAGGGCATTAAGTTCTGTCATTGATATGTCCTAAGATAGCAATTAAAATTAGTGCTAAGAACTACCATTATATATAGTTCTTATTTGTGAGGGCAGAATAATTGAAGCTAGTTGGGCCAAATAAACTAAAATTTAAGAGGAAATTTCTTAAATGGCTTTTTAAAAAATATTTCAAAAAGTAATACACTTTGCTCTTCCAAAGTGTTGCCAGATTTGAATTTCTTAAAAATTTCCCCCTGCCAACATATTCCTGGTGTTGAAATACAGGCCATGTCTCTCACAGCTTCAGCAAACATATTTAACACATTTATGCATACATTAGTTAGTGTAAACATGACTCATGTAAGTAGAGAGGGATTTTTAAATTTTTAATATTTCATCACCATGTCATTCCATGGAAATTACCTTGGGGCTACTAAGCAAGAGTGTCTAACATCTCTCATTTAAAACATAACATATGAGCCGAAACTCCATTCAGGCAAGAAGAATGGCATGCTGGCTGGGGGCAACTCTACGAACCACATGCAGTTTTAATTAAATTCATTAAAAATACTGCATCTCTCAGTAGATTTGAGGGCAGATAGAACCACTTAACAATAGCCAAGACCTAACCCAGTTTGTCAGAACTAATAATAGTATAAGTGTGAATTCTCACATAGGGACACATCCCAAAAGTTCATGAATCAGCAATTGTGCTATTTTGTAAAGTAATATTAATAAATTATTGCAAGATGTTACCAGCCTCAGACCACGATTGCAACATCTAACTCCAATAAGCTGATAAAAGGTGCCGTTAATATAAAGGCACATTTTGGACAGCTGACATAATTAATTGATCAAGTAATTTGAGTAAAAATACAAGTTTTCACTAGGAAACCTGGATAGGGATGAAATCACTCAATTTTCCAAAAGCCAGAAGGCTCCAAAAAAAGAGGAGACCGCAGAACACTTTAATGTCTAACCAAAACCAAATAAAATGATCCCAATGTACAAATAGGCTTCAGATGATATAATGTGACGAGAGATTTCAACTATGTAGACAAACCTTTCATTTTCTTACCCAAATATGCCAACACCAAGAGTTACCGAAATAGAGAGGGAGGAGTAAAGGCCTATTTCCTCAGTGCCTTGTCTCTGAAAGCGTGGTGAGGGAAATTTTCTCCCTCCTCTTCCAATTTCACTGTCCCCTCACTAGGTGTCCAGCACAACATTTGAATCCCAAAATCTGGGTTGTCTTAAAATAAGATAAAATGATCCAAGAGAACATGGATTTAACTAGACCGATCCATTAGGCACAGTTACTGGGAGATGTACGACCAAGCAGCCTCTTCCACCCCCCATCATTCTAGCAGCCCACATCACTGCTTGTTCACCTGAAGATGATGGGAACACTCTTTGGGTCTTCCTGGTGACTCTGATAAGGTTGCCTGTTTGCATGAACTATGGAGAGAAGGAAACAGCTGCTCAGACTCTCTAGTCAGATACTCTTTAAGAAAAAATGGTATATATCTCTCAGTCTTCTTGCCCTTGGAAAATAGATACATGCCAAACTCACAACTGAGAAACACCAAGTTCTGACAAGAACATTGGTCTGATCCATTTGATTAGCGGAAATTAGTATTACATATCTTCTGTCTTCAGTAGCAAAATTAATCTACCAGTGAGGTAATGAAGGAAAGGCATTTTCCAGTCATTTTCTTATTTTCTCTTTACAAGATCCTCTTGTCAAAGGAGATATATATGACTTTCATGATATCTAAACAAAACAAATGTGGATGAGAAGAAGCATATTGGTTTTATGAGTAGAGGCTGCAGAAGAGAAAACAGGAATGGAAAGAAATTTTAAATGGCAGCACTAAGACCGGGAAATATGAATGTATGTGTCCTCAGTTGAAGCACATATGGACCCACCAAGAACTAAGAGGTTTATAACGCACAAAGCAAACCCCATCCTCTATGAATAGTTACTGCATTGCACTCATATGCATTTATTTTATCATATTCATATATTCTTCATATTTTGCTTCTTGCCGTAAAAGAGAGATTATCCAGAGTACCAGTCCATGGCCATATACTTGACTCCAACTATTCACTCAACCAGGACTTGAGTATGTTTTGCCAGTCAAGTGACACTAGAGAATAATCAAGTAGAGGGAATTACTCACTTGGAACTATAAGCTCAATCTTACTTTGCAGTAGCAAAAAGACATGTTAGAAATGGCTTAAGTGTTCTGTCTGCCACACTTAAATGACCATTTGCTCCCACTGTTGGCCACGAGAAAACCAACATCACACTACCAGTTCTGGACTGTTAAATTAGATGAAGCATCTCTCAGTGAAAAAAGAGCTTTGCTTTATAAAAAGGAAAGCATCTTAGTCTGTGTTTTCCTGCAACTCAATCATTAGGATTATTATCAAAACTGTAATCATGTGCTGACAATTTTATAGCCATCAAGAATAACAACCTCCCTGGATTCCTGCCTTCACAAACCCTTTCTAACTTGCAAGTTTGGTCCTACCACAAGATCAGCTAACTGGTCTAATTCACATGCAGGTCTAGTGTTGATACACATTTATGGAGACCAGAAGGACATTAAGGGTACAGTATTAAGGTAACAATATTGCTGGTTTCATTTTGACCTCGAGATTCACATCTATAAATGAGTTCTTTCCTAGCATGTAAACCTCTCCCTTGAACCTCAGTTCCCTCTATTTTTTTTTTTTTTGGCTATTTGGAAAATAGCCAAAATATTAATATTTTTAGCACTATGGTATCTCCAGAACTGATTCCTCACCATGATCTTCATTATACTTGTTAAGTCTTAGATAAACAAATACATAACATTCAAATGAGATTGAAAACAATATCAAAATGGAGTGAGATTGAAATAACACTCTTCACTGATAAAGACTGAATGAGAGTATAGTTTATGGTGGAAAAGCAATGAGCACGTTTACTAATTTCTAGAATTACGTAACTTAACCCACCTACTCGTACCAGTAAGACCAGACTTGACAGGCTTCCTTGGGAGTGTGGCTCAAGTGTGCCTGTGGCACAGAGGAGCAGGGCATGGTGTGTTACAGGTATATTTACTCCCCCAAATAAAGAGTGGAGCTGCCCACCTTATTTTGCAAACCTACTAATCAAGTCAGTCGTCATATATCCTTGGGGGGACCCTGGGAAGTAGGGTGGTGTGAGCAAAGGGGTGCCAAAAGCATTGTTATGCTGAGTTTGATATAGAAGGAGACATCATTTGACATGCATCCAGTTAATGTAACTCACTCTTCCCCAGGAGGGATCCTGGATTACATTTCGAGGCTATGTACCAAGAGAGTGCGGTTTTGAAGGGTTAATAAATTAACCATTCAAGTTAATAGCACCACTCTATCCAAGCTCTGAATCGAAAAGCAAGATCAGGAATAAAAAAGATCCCAGACCATGGACATGATTTAGCATGATGATAAAGCATCAGTTGGCATTTGTAACTGTGAAAACAAAATTGGCCTCACTGCACCATTCCTCAGATTCTGGACCTTGGGAACAGCTCACACATGATAAAGCAAACACTCTTACTGCTACCATGCCCTCTACTGGCTAAGGGGTGACAGTTTGTAAAGACACCAAATTTCCTATGTTTAGGCCCAGTGGTAACGTATGGTATATCTAATCAAGAAAGGATGGGCAATTATTACTCTCCACCAGATGAAACACAAATCCCCCTGAATTAGAAGAAAAGAATGGCACGATAGTAAGGACTTGAAGGGAAATCTTCCTTCCTTTGACCCAAGAAAAGGGTAGACCTCAATCTATACTCCGTAGACCCCGTGAAGCCCAGGTCCAGTGATTGAATTCCCAGTGCCTTCAACTGGATGTTGATTTTCTAAAATGTGTAGTGACCACAGGCAGCAATCTTGCCCTGTTTCCATGTCTTTGACTGCTTGTTTTATTTCTTGCTGTTAAGCATCCTTACCTATTATAGCATCTTTCTGCGATTTGGTTACCATCACTCCCTCTTGAACTATAGATTTCATCTTCCTTAAAACCGCCTGATTTTCCTTACTGTCTTCCACATGTCTCTCCTTTTCATTTGAGGGCTTTATTGCTAGGTACTAGACTTTACAGAAAATCAGCAAAGAAAAATAGTGGGCATTGGGGAATTTCCTTAAATAACAAAATACACAAAAGTTATCCCATGGTGTATGTGTGTGTCTAAGGTATAAAATAAAAAACTCTGAGATCCTCATTGGCCAAATCCCAACTTTACTCAGAGATGTTTTAAACTGATATTTGCTAATGAAAGTCATGCTTTATAGAGAATATAAATAACAAAAGCAAATGAAGTAACAAGACAACAGAAATAACTCCTAGACTCTAAAAAATAAGTGCTAACAGGGGAAGGGGAAGAGAGCGAAGAAGGTAGATAGGGTCAATTTGATTCTTGGCTTTTTGTTGTTAGCTCTGACTTCAGCTTCATTTCTTACATTGTTATTTTCCTACAATATTCTATTTATCCCCCGAGGCATAGTCTCCAAAGTTCTGCCACCACCATAGAACCCATGACCCATCACCACAGTCCTGTGCTCTTCCCTCCCCTCCTCCTCACTGTATTCTTCAGCTTGCAAATTTTGCCTTTTTCCTGACAATAGGATCATTTTGATGTGAGAATGATGTTAGCACTTTGGTAGTCTTTGTGATGAGGGGGATCACAAGGTATGAAGCTATAAGCCAGAAATTTAGTCTTGCCAACCAATGGTTCGGTAACATTTTACTTTTAAAAAAGTTAGGTTTTCGTCACATTTCATGTCCATGGAAGACATCTTTAATTGAGATGAGGTAGAATATAGTCTCAGAATCCTCAATACAGCAGTGTAGACAGTCACTACAATATCTAAGGATTGAAACTTAAGATGAAACACATTTCTATCTGGATAACTTCATGTCATTTGAAAACACTTGTCACATACCATCAGGTTTCTGACATTATGCTAACTTCACTTGCCACCTTAGGAGATTTCTATTTACCCCCCACTATTTTGTCTGCATCTTTTCCTGAGCAAACTACCTTATTCTTGAACTCATTCCACTTTTGGACATCTCTATGTAGGCTACTGCACTATCTTTTTTGGTTACTGCTTGTCTGCCTGTGGTGCTTCCATATTCCAACCATACATACTCACCCCAGTGTTTATATGTTCCACAATCACGACCCTGTGGACTCCTAGCTGTCAGGCCTGGTCTTGTCACGGTGTCCATTCCCATTCTCCTCCCACCACTGGCTAGTAGACTACAGTAGGATTTAATATCTGCCATTTTATTTTTGTTCTGTGTCTTCTGTCTGTGTAGGTTCTATGCTTCTAGTGCTTTCTTTAACATAAGTGAATATCTTCTCATGTAACATCTTTTTTTTTTTAAATATTGAGTTAACAGTGATTTACAGCACTGTATATGACCCAGGAGTACATGGTCATACCTCTTCAGATGCAGGCCACACACCCACCCCCAAGGCACTATAGTCCTCCATCATAGGCTGCCGGACCCTCACCAGTCTGCTTTCTTCCCTCCCATTCCCAGGAAATTTACTTCCATGGTCAGAATTCTAGGTTTTGGTTTTAGTTTGGTTTTCTCTGGACTTTTTTTTTTTCTATTTCTCTATATTCTACATGTAAGTGAAACCATCTGTTATTTCTTATTTCATTTAACATCACCCTCTGAAGATCCATCCATGTTGTCACAAGAGCTCATCTATTTTTTTTTTTTTTTTAGCTGAGTAGTGTTCCACTCTGTGTGTGTGTGTACAGATCTTCTGAATTCATTCATCTGTCTTTGGGCATTTATTTTACTATTATAAATAGTGTTGTAGTGAACACAGGACTGCACACATCCCTCCACATTAGTGTTTCTGCATTCTTCAGGTGAACACCTAGGAGTGAAATTGCTGGGTTACAAGGTAGATCTATTTTTAATATTTTGAGAGACTCTACGTTGTAACAATAGGGGCTGAAAACAATCTGCATTCCAACTACAGTGTAAGAGTGTTCTTTTTCTCCACATCCTCATCAACAGTTGTTGTTTCTGGCATTTTAAATTAACGTAGCAGCTTAATTTTTAAATAGCTTTAAAAATTGCTAGGGCTAATGTCCTTAATGATTGATATATATATACCTTACTAGGATCGGCTTCAGTTTTATACTAACTTAATTCCAATGAGATACAGAAACGGATATAATTTCCCTTACTCTTTTTTACACTTTTTGATATACATAATATATTTATATATATATATATGTGATAAATCCAGCAATGCTGTTAATAATTCATGTAATTTTGTGTATTCTAAAGAAACTGTGAGCACAAGTGCATACTGACAGCTTTTATTATTTAGCTTTTATATTTGGTTATCATTTGTTCCTGAGAATTCAAAATAACCATTAGGAGTTGTTCCTGAGCATTTTGGCAAATGCTGATGTTACTGTAGCAAAGCCAAAGGAAGTTTTGCCCCATTCACCTTGTGTTACCAAATACATCACCACATTTCTGTATGTTACTAGCCCAACAATATAATCCTATGCATACAGTTTTTAAATCAATTAGAATTGGGGGAGGGGAGAAATAGTCATTTATAATTAAGAGAGCAGATTGTAATGGTTTTACCATATCCCTGTGACTTCTGAACAAAGACATTTGGGGGGATTGTAAGAGCCATGAGAGCTGAGCATCTGGCCACTCCACCCTGTGACTTCTTAAATTGGAAGGAATAGCTGGAACTAAGAAGCAGGGCAGAGTCCCTGGCCAAGGGAAAGGGGGATCCCACTTCTATCTGCTTTGACTTGGGCAGACCCTGAGATAAGGGGAAGGAAGGTTCTGCTTCTGCTCAAGACCCACTGGGACCTTTTCAGCTGACACGACCTATGGCTCTGTGTCCAGTTTTGTGCTTTGTTTGGTGGCTGTGTCCTGCTTCTTAAGAGGATGTGGTGGCCACTATCTTGACTGGCTGGTGGACTCAGCATGGGCTATAATTTTATTTATTATTATTATTTTAATGCTTACGGAACTGGGATACAGGCCAGAGGGTGCAGGGGTGGTGAGAGGATTCACCAGAGAGGGAGAGTGGGGAGCAGAACAAGCAGATGGACGAAGTACACAGCTGAGGAAGCCGCAGGCAAAAGAGGAGAGGTTTACTGTGCCATGTGGGTCACCTACCTGGTCAGGGATTGAACTCGTGCTGAAGCTGCTGCAGTTAGCTTCTCAGCGCTACGCTTTAACATGTAGTGCCATCAGGGAGACTGTACATTTTGAGCTGCTTATTGAGCAGCTCTCTGCCTTTTGGGCCTTGAGCAACCTCTAGCTTGTATTTCCCGTTGGGCAGTTTCCCCAGATGGGTTCTCCAAACAGCTCTGCTTTGGGGCCTTACTCCTTAGCTTTGGCTTCTGCCTGTTTAGTGGAGTGTTCATCTATGAGGTAATGGTTGATTTTTGGAGGTGGGTGGAGGGCGAGTCCATATTTTGAAATCTTTCTATGACTCATTCTCAGTCCCCTTTGAACACATTATAATTTGATTACTTTGCTCTTCAACATTCAGTGGGTGCAAACCCTTAGAATGGGCAACATGGATTTTTACCATAATAGTTAGGGGTCTCTGAGCCACCTCTCAGATATAGTACCATTGTCTTTTTTTTTTTTAAGATTTATTTATGTATACAGAACTAGGGTACAGGCCAGAGGTGCAAGATGTTCAGCAGATTCACCAGAAACACAGTGGGGAGCAAAACAGGCTGACTGAAGTACACTGCTGAGGGGAGCAGCAGGAGGGTGAAAGAGGTCTGTCGCTCCATGTGGGTCACCTCCCTGACCAGGAATCAAGCTGGTGTTGAAGTAGCTTTGGCTAGCCTTGCAGTGTTGTGCTTTAATTCAGTACACCACCAAGGAGGGCCCAGTATCACTGTCTTATATAGTCAACGACCTTAACTTGTGCTATTCTATCCTGAATGTTTCAATTGCTGTTTGGAATCATTTGCTTCCAACATGAAGAATTTCCTTCAAGATTCCTGACCAAATAGGTCTAGTAGCAGCCCATTCTCTAGTACTTGTTTATCTAAAAATGTCATTATTTCACCTTCATTTTGGAAAAGAGCTATGCCAATTTGACATTGACAGTATTTTCTCTGAGTATGTAGAATATTACCCCACTGCCTTCTGATCACCATAGTCTCTGATGAAAAGCCTTGCCTTAGTATGATTTGGTTCATATAGAAGTGAACCAAATTTATCTTCACTCCTTGCTTTCCTCCTTTATATCATGATGTCTCCTTTGTGGAACTTTCCACATTTATTCTACATGAAATGTATTGATCCTCTTGGCTTTGTTCATTAAAGTTTTTCACCAGATTGAGGTAGTTTTCAGGCATAATTTCTTTGAAACTTTTTCTGCTCCTCTGTCTTTCTGGCACTCCCATTACATGTATGCTAAATCATTTAATGTCTTATATTTCTCTCAGGTCTTCATTCTGAATATTCTTTGGAATATTCTCTATCAATTTCAGTTCTGCTATTCTACCAGTTTGTTACCAGGCAGAGAGAGGGGCACAAATTCAGTTTACTATTGTGGCCTCTATTTCCGTTCCCCCCCCCCAAGCTTCTGGACTCTTCAAATCCAGAGACTATAGTCATACTTGAATAACTTCTACCCCTTTATTGACATTCTCTGTTGATGACACTGTAGCCAGGCCTTCATTTACTTTTAAAAGCATTGCTTCCTTTAATTCTGAGAATCTACATCGTTCTGTCTGTCTCCCCTTTTTCCCACTTGCATGCCCCCTCTCGACATGTATGCACATATTTTATAGCCAACATCTGGTTACTCTCACAGGCAGTTTCTTTTGTCTGTTTATTTCCCTGTCAGCCTTGACAGTTTCTTTGTATGCCTCATGATTTTTTGTTAGAAACTGGCTATTTTAGCCATATATTGTTTTAAATGATATAGCAGCTATGAGTATTGTTTGACACCCCTCTCCTTCTTTCCTGGAAGTTGGTTACTATTATTTACTTGTCTGATTAGTGACTGAATTATTGTGTATCATTCCTTTCTCCTCCCTTCCATTGTGTAAAGCCTCTGATACTACTTTTTTAGAAAAGTAGCTTTGGGGTAATATATATAGTAATTCTGGGATTACAATTTTTTTGTAGTCCTTTCTTTAACCCTACCCAAATGTTAAGGTCTAACTAATTGCTAGTTAATAACTCTATTGTTTTCAATAATGCCCTGAGCCACAAAGTTCTCTGCAGATTGAGCCAAATACAATCAGTTCCTTTTTATATGAATAATTTTTTAGCACAGTCTTTGAGATTTGTCTTATCCTAGGTGTATTCTTCCTAGCTTTCATTGTGGTAAACTACCAGTAGCTGGCCTGTGGCTTAGTTTAAAACACAAATGCATCATTCAGCCACTTTGCCTCTAGTTTTCCTTACAGCACAATCTCCATTGTTTTAAGGACACCCTAAGGCTTCAGCATACCCATTCTTAAGCAAATGAAGTCAGTCCCTTGGAAACAGACTGGGAACTGTTTTGACATCCAAGGCAGAATCTGAGTCAAGGCTCTGGAGGTGGGGCAGGTACAGTGACACACTGATCTCTGGGGAACGCCTCTGCTCACAGTGATGAGGGTGCTTGGAAGAGAAGGGTGTTGTTATAGCCTCTGGTCTACTTGGCTCACCTCTCCCTGAGTAGAACCTCTATTCTGCACATGGATTGGAGTGAGGTGATTTGAAGCCTAGTATTTTCAGGATGCTGAATCCAAAATAAAGTTTCTATTCCTCAGACCAGGATTGGTCTAAAGAAAACACTGTCTACCTTTTAGTGATTCTTGTTTGGAATGCAAGTTTTATAACAGGTAACAAGATGAAAAAAATGAGAATGTTAATGTACTGCCCTCCTCAGACTGCTAAGCTTCAGAGAGAGGGAGCTTTTTGTTCTTTGCTGGTTCCAGCTAAGTGGAGTAGAACTAGGCAGAGGAAGGAAGAGGATGGGCTCTGGTACAGATGTCACAGACTTTTCTGTTTCTTCCAGTTTTGTAGATTTTTTTTAAATTAAAGTAACGATGATTTAGAACACTGTATGCATTTCAAATATACAGCTTCACACACAGATAACCACATATGTCATATCAAGCCCACAGGCAAACTCTAGTTACCACGCACCACCAACCAATAACCCCTTTTACCCCACTGCCTTCCATCTATAAGCCCTCTGATAACAACCTTCTGTTGTCAGGGTCTGAGTTTGTTTTCATTTCATTTGTTCATTTGCTTTATTTACATTCCGCATGAGAAAATTTTGAGGGGGGGGAAGGATGTCCTGAACAAACTCCACAAATTGGTTTTATGGACTCCAGTCTCAACCCAGACCAAAACGATCCAAGACACCAAGAACTACTATCCCCATAATGTCATCACCACCAAAGGGAGAATGCTGGGAAATGAGGGTGGAGTTAAGCAACCAGGTTCATATATTACCAGACATGTGGGTCTTGAGGGAGTCCTTGGTTTTTTTCCTCCAGCTGTCAGCATACTAGTGGGAATCTTGATCAGCAGAAATTGGTACAGCACAGTCACAGATTTCTCTCTCTTTCTCCCTGAGTCATTCCTTTCTTCATTTCCTCCCCTTTGGTATCTAAGTCCTGTAGTATCCTCTTTGTGTGTGCCTGCGGTTGAGTTGAGTTTCATAAGTCCCTTTTAAGCAACAGGTGAGGCCCCACAATCAGGCCACCCCATTTCACATTGGGGTTGCCCTGTAGCTGTAGTGGATGCACCAATTTATATTCTCACCAGCAGCTTTTCTACATAACCTCACCAACACTTACTGTGTCTTGATGATAGCCCTACTGTAGGATGTGAAATCTCACTCTGTGTTTTTGATTTGCATTTCCATAATGTCTCTGTTTATACTTAAAGAGACATGCCTATTTAGACTTCTTGGGTGACATGCCTTCTTGGGTGACATGCCTATTTAGACTTCTGCCCATCTTTTGATCAGATTGTAGTTTCTTGTGAAATTGACTGGATATCAATCCCATGTCTGATACATGGTTTGCAAACCTGTTCAACTCACTAGGCTGCCCTTTAACAATGTTTTGTTTCAACATGCAACCAGTTGTTAGTGATTATATCCTCAAATACATTTTTCTATCTCTCCCGCTTTCTGGAACCCCTCTAATGGGAATAATATTCCTCTTGACTTGTCCCAGAGGTCACTTAAGGTTTCTACATTTTAAAAAATTCTTTTGTTTTGCTGCTCTGTCAGGGTTGAGTTTGCTTTGCCTTCCAACCCACTTATCCACATCTCTGCTCTATCCAGACTCCTAGTAAAAGCCTTCTATTGTAACTTGTAATACACTTGTAACTGTGTATTCTTTAGCTCAAAGACATCTGTTTGAGTTTTTCTCAAATTTTCTACTTTGTCTATTATTCCCCCAAGATCACTAGCAATTTTAGTGCCATTACTTTGAGCTCTTCCTCATTTGCTTAACTTCATCTCTTTAGGGCTTTTCTGGAGTTTTGTCATCTTTGATTTAGGTCATACTGCTGTTTTCCTTTTTGCCTTATTCTGTTTGCTTCTGTCTTACATAAATCTCCGACTTATGGTTGTCCCCAAGGTTCAGGTTCAGCCTTATGTGGGTGATATCACATGGGAGTTCAGAAGCACAGCTCCCCTGGGTTCCTTAGTCACTCAAGGTGTATGCCCTCTGTGGATATATCTACCTGCCTGCCATGGCAGGGCAGTACAGAAGGCAGGGTTTTTGCTTGGCTCATCTGTGGCACCTTGGTTTGCTGAGTTGGTGGTACTGTGGACACAGCTTTGGCACATCTCTGCTGTTAGCTGGACTATGTGGGGCTGCCAGCCAGGCCTAGTAGTGGCATGCAGTGCCATGTGGCAGGTGGATTTAACTCGCTACAGGCATGCAAGGCTTCTTGGTGGCTGGGAGGTATGGGCTGATTGTGAGCTGGATGGGCTGCCTTTATGGTGACACATGGGCCACAAGGGAGAGATACCAGTGGTGGCCTCTGAGGCCAGTTTAACTGCAGGAGATGCACTGGAAAGCCAAGCTATAGGTGTCTAGGAAGCTGCAGACTGTGCATGGAGCCCACAACAGGTGCAGAGCCAGTGGGCCAGCAGGGGCTGCTGGGATACAGGCTGGCTCGGCTATGAAGGCATAGTCTGTTTGCTAACTGGCTGGGCAGCAGGAAGCACATGGGTCGGCTAGCTGGCTGGTGGGGACTGGGAGGGGCTGGTGGGGACTGGGAGGGGCTGGACTGCTGCCTTGGTGGGTGGAGTCTCTCCCTAGCTGTCACCTGGTTCTCAGTTAATGCAGGTCTTTCCCAGGTGTAGGTGGAGCTCTTTGGGCTTTGCCTTCAGGATTTAATAGAAGGGAGGGTGGGTTCCAAGAGGGTGTTCATCAGGTCGAATTAGGCTTCCAGAAGTTGTGAAGATAATGTGTGCCAGTGTTTCTGGCCTGGGGGCAGTGCCTAAAATCTGTTTCTTGGACAAGTATTGGAAAGACAGCGGGAAGAAACTGTAAAGTTCTATCCGAGATTCCTCTTTAAGCACTGGACACTATTTAGACCTGTGTTGCTGACTCCAAGTGAAGCTACATACAGTCTTAAGGGCTAGTTCTTAGCCTCTGCTTTTCCTCAGCATTCCTGTGAGTTCTCGATGCAGGGGCTCCCCTTCACTATGCTAGATTCAAGAGTTGGGCTGCCAGGTATGGGGTACCACTTTTCCAGGCTCCCCGCCTCAGAGAACCCCTCCTCCAGGTGGGGTTTCCTTCTAGCTCCATCTCTATCTCCTGTCCGGGTGCTGCCCTTTGAGCTTCTAGAATCTTACTCATCTGGTGTCAGGTCTTCTTCTAGTTGGGTTGATGCAGAGTTAGCTGCAGACCAGCTGGGAGGAGGTGAGGACAGCTTCCTGTAACCATCTTAAACCCGCCTCCAAAATTCTCTTGAACAAATGTTATTTTACACATGCTAGAAGCCCTAAGGAGCGATTTCAGAAACTTAAAATGGGATTTTAGAAATAATTTTTCTTAGTTTTATGGGAAGTGTATCTACATAGCTTCTGTGTTTCCACATCGGAAGCGGCATCTATACTCCTGGGGTCACTACGCCAACTGTTGTTCCCCAGGGAACAACAGGCTTGTTGCACCCCGTCATGTTTTTCACCCTGCTGTTTAGTCCTGGTTTGGCACTGGTCAGAGTGAACAGCAACAGCATCTTCTTTGCTTGCACTGCAGTGGGGAGGACGCTAGTAAACACCAAGGTGCCTGTTGTCTGCACATGGTCTTCAGTCTGCCTGGCCCAGAGCATTCAGTTACTGGCACAGAGATTAAATTTATTACAAGATCTCTCAACAGTTTGAGGAGAGCTAGGTTTAACTGAGCGAGAAGGATCTTCCAAGTTCCTATTTCTTACTATTTCGAGTATCAAAATCAATGATGATCACTCCAGCAGGAGAAGCTAAACACAGGAGTTTATTTACAAATTGGGGAAGTGGGGGCGTATTTAGGGAAAAGAAAAATTTTTAGAATGCTCTGGATTTCCTCCTCCTGGGTAGCCACACTGGGAGGGGCGAGTGTAAAATGAATGAGTGCACTTTGAAAATCTAGGAGGAGACTGTTAGCACTAGGTGCCACTCACTGTAACTGGCTCAGCTTCATCTGTGGGCTCATTGGCATGTGTAGGGGTGTGTGCCCACAGTCACGGACTAGGGAGCCAGTGAGCTGTGAGTCTGCTCCGTAGGTTACGCCAGGACATGGTGTGGTGACTCCCAACCGAGGGCTGGAGAGAAGACGGGGCATCCACAGCAGAATGGAGGCACTGAAACCTGAGAGGAGGTCAGGTCACCGAGAGGAAAATGGTCCGCAGCCGCTAGGAACATGGCCAGGCCAGCCAGCTGCGTGCTGGGAGCCAGGGCCCAGGCCGTGTCCACAAACTCGCTGCTGGGTCTGGCACAAGACGGGAATTCCTCCCCTCTTCACCCCTCAGCCAGGATCCTAGGAAGAGGAAGGGTCTTCTCTGAAAATGTATTTCCCTTCAATTTTATCTGAACAGACAAGCTGACACTGTTTAAAATGAGAAGTTGGGCTAATAAGCTTTATTTTGGACAATTCTCCATGGGCTCCCCCCACCCCTAGCAGCTATTAGTTGTATCAACAATTACAGGCAAAGGAGTTGTATTCTGTATACTTGTGATTTATATAAATAAGTCCTGTACTGACCCTACAGGGACCAGTGTATAGGAGTGTGTTGGACATGGAAATGTCAATAGAATAGATATTTGAAAACTGTGACAAATCTGTTGGTCCTAAGCACTCACAATGTTTTGGGGGACAGTGGACTGACACAGGTCAAAGTCATGGCTCCCACAGGGCAGAGCAGCCACACAAAGCTGTAGCACCCTGGGAGGTGTGTGGGTGAGGCTGCCAGTGGCAGCCTCATTTGATTTGTACTTTGGTTTTGCCCCTTTTCTATGGTTGCTCGCCAGAAGGTGTTGTCTGGCCTCAGCAGCCCTGCTTCAGGCCAACTCACGTGGCTGGGCATTTACACACAAGAAGATGAGTAACTTGAGGTGTTTAACTAGGGAACTATTATCCTTTCTTTTGTCTTCTCTCTATGCACAATCCTTCTATTAAAGATCTTACTGAGAGTATGTGTGGTCTTTATGTGGCAGATGGCAGAACCCCTTTAGTGTGCAAACTTAGGGGTCCCCGAGTCCCCCCACTTAGTCTGCCTCCTGACAAGGACTTATAACCTAGGCCCACCTAGTTGACACCAGTACAAATTGCAGAGGGCACACTGTTCAATGGAGGGTGTAGGGAGAGGCTTCAAGGCAGCAGTGACAGGAAGTCCAGGGCACTGGGCCTTCTAACAAGGCTGCACATGTCATCGGCAGGCCCTTGCTGTGTTACCTGAGTCTGCTCCAGCTGCCACAGTGAAGTAGAAGAGACTGAGTAACTTAGCAACAGACATTGATTTTCTCCATTCTGGAGGGTGGAAGGTTCCTGATAAGCACACTCCCTCTGGCCTGCAGATGCCTTTGCAGGGTGTCCTCATGTGGCCTTTCAAGGTACATGCAGAGAGAGATTGAACAGGGGCAGACACAGGGACCATGAGAGAGACGGGAAGTGAACAGGCAGAAAGAGACCAACACAGAGCAGGAGAAAGACGAGCCAGTTACCACAAGAAAGATCTCGCTAGCAACAGGGTTTAAGTGGGACAACAGAAATAGCATAGAGACATGGAGCAAATAGAGGCCCAGATCATGAGAAAAAAAAAAAGTGAGGCACAGAAAGATAGCAGGAAAGAGGCAAGAAGAGATGAGAGATGCATGAGACAAAGTGGGAGCCAGCCAGAGTAGCAGAGTGAGGTCTAGATATGAGACAAAAAGGGAGACTTGGCATAGAGAGAGATGGAGGCAGAGACCAGGACAGCATGAGAGAGATCTAGTGTGAGACAGCCTAAGAGATAGTCAGGGAGACACTGATAGCAGTGAGGGATGGATGAGAGAGGAGCCCAGAGGAAGAGGAGAAAGCGATGGAATGAGAGGATGAGAGTGAGGGAAATACAAAATAGATGTTCAGAGACAAAAGGCAAGAGAAAGGACACAGATAAAGCATATAAGATGGAGAGAGAAGAGACAACAAAGAAGTCAAAGTGGTGAGATGGCCAGAGAAAACAGATAGCAGTGAAAACACAAAGCAAGATGGAGAATGAGCATTGAAGCAGAAATAGGGCAAGATAGGGAGAAAGACAGTATGAAAGAGAGACAGCCAGAGACTAACAGGGACATGGGGGGAGGGAGAGACAGGGAGATCAGCACTAGAGAGGCCAGAATAGAGACAGGGATAGCGAGGGGAAAGGAGAGATAAGGGTAGAGAGAAAAAGACAGAGAGATAGGAAGAGAACACAAGAAGACAGGGTCAGAGACAGTAAGAGAGAAGTGCAGAATGGACACTGAGAGCCTGAGGGAGAGAAAGTTAGAGAGACCAGGAACATCTAGAACATGAGTCAGGGAGAAGAGGAGATGGACAGAGACAAGGAAAGATAATAAGGAGTGACAGTGACAGGCTGGCAGAGATGGAGAGACCCTGGAGAAGAGACTGAGACAGAAAGGAGAGTCAGCATCAAACAGCCAGAGACACAGAGATGGGCAAGTGCAAGATATGATAGATACTGACAGAGTGACAGGCAGTGCAAAAGATGGAAGCAGCGGGACAAAGAGGGATTAGTAAGAGGTTGAGACAGGGAGAGAAGAGATGAGAGACAGATAAAGAGAGAGATGACAGAGATGGTGAGAGAAACAGCATGAAAAACGAAGGATAAAGAAAGGGGTGGAGGGAAACAGAAATAGCACAGGAGAGACACATATAGATGGAGAGCATGACAGCTCAGACAAGGAGAGAGATGGGGTAGGAGGAAAGACTATGAGACAAGAGGCAGCCTGAGAGATAGTCAGGGAGGCACAGAGTGCTGATAGAAGTACTGGGAAAGACACAGAGCTATAGCATGAGATGTAAAGAGGCAGGGTGAGAGATAGAAAGTGAGGCAGAAAGTGAGGCAGAGACAAAGCCACAGATTGACCTGGAGACTGAGACAGAAAGGGGGAGACACAGATGAAGGAGAGCATGACACCTCAGACAAGGAATGAGATGGGGTAGGGAGACAAGAGACAGCCCGAGAGATAGGGAGGCACAGAGATACTGAGATACTGATAGCATTGAGAACAAAAAGAGGGAGCCATGCAGCAGGGAGGGAAAGACACAGAGGAAGGAGAGATAATGACATGTAGTGACAGAAAACATGGAAAGAGGGAGATTCCAAGAAAGTAGAGATAACATGAGACACAGATGGAGACACACAGACAGAAGAACCAAGAGCATGAAACACAGAGAAGGTGCTGCTAGCCAGAAATAGGGAGCAGTTGAAAGACAGACACTGGGAGAGGCAGAAGGGAGAGACAAATAGCACATCAATGACTAAGAGAAAGAAGTACAGTGAGTAATGGGGGGAGAGAGAGAGAAGGACAAGAATGAGTTGGGACAGAAGGAGGAAGAGAGTGTGAGAGATGAGAGACAGATGGACAGAGATGGACAGAGAGAGAGCACCAGACAGACACATGAACAGAAGAACCAAGAACATGAGACACAGAAGGACAAGGAGAGAGTGTGAGGGAGACAGACAGCACAGAGACAATGAGAGACAGGCAGAGATAGAGAGCTAGCATGAAGCAGGGAGGAAGATGGGGAGGGAGAGACAGACATAACATGAGCTAGCACATGAGAGTTAGGAGAAAGTGAGGCAGACAGAGCTCAAGAGAGACAAACACAAAAGGGAGCCAGAGACAGAAGTAGCACCAGAGAAACTCGGGGCATAACTTGACAAGATGGGGCAGAGAGACACAGGCAGGGAGAGTTAGAGACAAAGGAGAAATGAAGAGTAACAGGGAGCCAGATGTAGACCTGGGGGAAAGTAACAGTGTGAGATGGGAGCAGGACACATAGCAGGAGAGAGCCAGAGATAGTGGACAGGGACAGCCAGAGCAAGATCTCACGAGATCAGGGAAAGGGGCAGAGACACACAGATGAGGGAGAGCATGAGATCTCAGACAAGGAGGTAGGGAGACAGAGATAGCAACAGAGAGAGGAAGGGAGATAGAAACATAGAAACTAAGACAGAGGAGGGGGAGACAGACAGTGCTAGTGAGAAGAAAAACAGTGAGACAGGTGAGGGAGAGTCCAGAGAGAGCAGGGGAGAGTAAAAGGTAGCATAAGAGACAGGGAAAGAGCTCAGGATAGGGAGAACAAGAGAAATAGCACATGAATGACTATAGAAAGAGCAAGCAACACAATCAAAAAGATGGAGACAGATATAAAGAGGCAGAGAGAGAGGGAGACTCAGACAGCTGGAAATACAGAGTGGGGATGGGGAGAGACAGACATAGAAAGGAACAGAATGGCAAGGAGAGAGTGGGAGGGAGATAGATAGCACAGAGAGACAAAGAGATGGGGTGGAGACAGATGGGAGAAAGAGACCGCATTAGTGAGAGGGGCAGAGGGATACAGCATGAGACACAGTAGAGACAGATACAGAACAAAAGGTACAGAAAGCATGAAATAGGGAGAGAGGTGAGGAGGGAGAGAGACTGGGAGAGACTTAGAACAAGAGTAACTGCTTTATTTTGTTTCTACCCTGTGGCACATACCCTGTGACAGAGAAATAGCACAATAGGGAGATGGTGTGGAGGCAGAAGACACAGGGAGAGGTAGTGGAGACGGGAGAGTAGAAAGAGATGGGGGTAAGGAAGGATAGTCAGAAAGGAAAGGGAAACACAGATAACATAAGAGAACACAAAAGATGGGAAGGGAGATGGAGGCAGAGACAAGGAAAGAATCAGGGAGACAGATGCAGAGAAAGCAAGGGAGACCTGAAGGAAGGTAAAGACAGCACAAGATAGAGAAGGAGACAGAGAAAGATACAGAACAAGGACAGAGAGAGACTGGGTTACAGTCAGTCAGGGAAGCAGGCAATAAACAGAGCAAGAGGTGCAGAAAGAGATAACAGCAGACAGTGAGCAAGACAGTATGAGACATGGAGTTGACAGGGAGAGAGATAAGGGGAGGAACACAGAGATGAGAGGCAGCAAAATCAAAGACAGAGTCTGCCACATGGTCTCTGAAATGGGTGAGAAAGAGGGAGAGAGAAGGGAGGTTGAGGAGAGACTGGGAGAGGGCAAAAATAGTGACAGCTAAAGATGACACACCTCATTTGGCATCTTCATCTTACGTCAGGGTCTAGTCCTCCTCTCAGGCTGCCTGCAACCACTGAGCAGCTTACCTTGTGCACAGGACGTGGTGCCAGAGGACCTGGAGAGCCAGGTGTGTTGGCAACATCAGCATATTCGGAAGACGGGTAGACTACAGAATGGCAGAAATCTCTGAGAATATGGGGACCTGCTCCTTGAGTCAAGTTTCTATGAGTACAATGGCTTGAATGCCTAAATGTCACAATTACTCTGTAAGACTATATTATAAAATTGGTGTGCCAAGTAGGCCAAGATGCTCGCACAGGTATCAGACCCAGTATTCACAAGTATTTTATTAACTCACTTACCAGGTGACTCGAAAGACTTCTAGTCTGAGGTGGCCACACTACCTCAATATAATAGTCCATCTGAGTCAGTGATACCCACAATGCCTAAAACAGCTCTAAAAGGGAATCACAGAAAAGGTACTTAATAAAGCTAAAATTTGTTTGATAATGAAATGATTTTCACCTAGAAGTTAACATCCAACAGCTCATCATTAATGAAAACAAAAATCTTTCTGTGCTCTGAACACCTAGAATCTTCTCAGCATCTGTCCTCTGTCCTAATAGTGTCAATTATGGCCCTTGTGTGGTACGTGACATCCCAACACTCCCCCTTCCACCAGTTTTCCTTCCTCCAGTCCCTGAAATAATCTGATCTCATTTGCTGTGAGTTGGGTGGCAGTTTTGTATCACATAGAATCTATTTACCTGTCTTTTTTCACATAGCATACTATCTTCAAGTCCATCATTGCAAATGATAGGATTTCTTCAATATTTATGGCTTGAGTAATCTATAAATGCTAGGTGATTTGTTAGCATAAACCAGAAGCAGTAGACTGCTGAAGTCAGACCCATTTATATGTAGGTTTGAAGTTCAGTGAAGGAAAATCATTAGAATTTCATTTGGAAGAATAAACTAGATGAGAAAGTCTACCATTTCATGAGCAATGGTGAGTATGTTGGCTGGAAGAGTACAACCTTAGAGCATACAGGTGGCGAAAGATTTAGGAAAGACATGCATGAAAGGACCAGCGAAAGGGCTGGTATGCCCTAGAGTAGACTTAGTGTCTATATACTTACTTGTGTATTTCATGCAAAATCTTTTACTTCCGTGCTCCACACATTTATACCCCACATTGTTAATCTTTGACCTCCAGAAATGTGACATATTATTTAATTAATTTATGGTCAAACAGAAAATTCCCAGATCATTTTCCCAAGATCTATCATTTTCTAGTATTGTACTGTACCAAAGATCTAACCTTGGTGTGAGGCTTAAGTTCATACAAAACTCTCCAGCCATTCTTTTCAATAACCCTCCCCTTTTCTAGAACCACAGATAGATACTGAGATGCAAAGAATCCTGTCCACTGGTACCAAATCTTGCTCTTGTAATTTGTTTTTGTTATCTTTAAGTTGTCATTTACTACTCTTCAGTTCTGGATTGGGAAGGATATTTTGAATAAGTAAGTTTCACTAGGATTTAACTGAACCATTTACAGGATTTTCTTTAGGTATGTGCTTTAGAAAATACAGTTAACTGCTGGTACAAAATGGAGATCAGACAGTTTCATAAGTACCCGAATACAAACATGGAAACTTATCTCCTGAGCAATGAAGATCTTTCAGGACTGTTGCATCTTCAAGCTACTGAACTTATTGCTTGGAACTTGGATGGAACATTCCCTCCCGCCCTCTTTGGCCAGAACTAGAATGCCCGAAACTTTCCAGGAACTCACCTGTGGCTTGCTACAGTATGCATTTCCTGCAGTGCAACGCCTGCTGCTCCAGAACAAACTCAGTGATGGGTAATTCAACCTTACCTTGGTTTGCCTCTGTATTTATGTTGTCATTAAATGTTGCCAGAAGTGGAATCTGAAGGAGACAACCGCTGCAGGCACGACCACCATCAGAATCCAGGAAGGTGCCTGCACTGAGCTCTTGTGCTCGATGTGCCATAATCACCTTCTGCTTCTGACTGTGTGTCTCCTCTTTGGTTTCAGCTCCTTTAGGTTGAGTCCTTAGACTTTGTCAGGATTTGGATAAGGACAGACTGTCCTGGGGAAGTACTCTCTTGTTTCTGGATTTAGAATATGCTTGAGAATTAAATTCAGATTTTTCTGAGAGAAACTGAACTCAGTGGGAGTGGGTAAAGCACCTAAGGTGTTATCAGGCTCACAACCCTGTGACACAACCATCTCCTCAGTACAAGATTCAACTGGAAGGATAAAGTGGTCCCAGTTAAACAAGTTTTATTAGAGGTCACTTGCCTCCTGACAGAAAATTCAGTGCAACCAGGGATATGTAGCTCACAAAAAGTACCTTATCAAAACAAAATTCACGTCACAACTCTAAGCATATGCTCAAGCTACCTGGTTTTTTAAAATGTGCTCATAGGGAAATACCACAGAAACTCAGTTGTCTAAATGCTCGAAGGTTGGGCTACTTTGAGGTGCTCTGGCCAGTTCTATGTTAAAAACGTTAGATTCTCCTCATCACATTTTTTGAGTAAATGGACCCAATATTATTGATGACAACTTGAAATCACAATGGACATTTTTAGGAACATTCTAATTAAAGGTTGTTCATTTGAGAAATGTACTTGAAAGCAAGGGTTCTTAATTCAATGAGATGTAAAAGCCTTCAAAAGTCTTCAAATTTCAAAATAGATTCATTGCAAAAGGCAAATGAAAAACTAATGACACAGAGGTAACTATAACAGACTATAAACTGACATGTCTCCCCATGACTTCATTTATTCTTTTACTTGAATATGCAATTTTACTACCCCTTTCTGAATTCTCTTTGTACTCTGAAGAATCAAGAGTATAAGCAAAAGTTCATATGGGCTCCTTCCAGGCTTCACTAAAACCTGAGGGATTCCTGTTAACTCACATCAGTTACTCCCTTACACCAAAGTGATGAGGTGAAAAAGGACAGGGCACCCCTGTGTGGGAATCTGCTCATCCCCACAGCCTAGGCTACGTACAAACACTATGTGACTAATAATCTGCTTTCTTTTAACTGAAACTCTTGTTATGAACTGACAGCTCTGGCCCAGTGATGCCTGAAGAAGTGTTGGACATGGACACCATCAGGAGAACCAAATGTTACCCCCCAGACCCAGGAAAGCAGGATACACCTGGGTCAAGATGACCAAGGAGGCACAAACACTCTGGAGAGTGACAAAGCCCAAGCTTCCAGCGGCATCACGATGCTGTGGTGGGAGGTTCACTTATGGTTAACTGTCTTTGCTTAGTTTACTAGAAAAAAAAAGCCAGGTTGAAAGATGTCATAGGGTTTTTGAGGTAAAATAACCCTGTTCTCTCAGGTCACCAGCTTTCTGACAAAGTATGTGCTAGAGTTTCAATTCCTATCTCCATTCAGTTGGTTTCCAACAGCAACAGGCAGCCCAAACCCAGCATCCTGTAACTATAAAAGGATTATCCTTTGGCATTTAAGAAAACAACTGATAGGAGTTCAAGGGAATAGCCCAAGTAACCTCGGTTTAAAGAACATTAATTTTTTAAAAAAGGAAAAAACAATGCCAGAGGCAGAAGGTACCCATGGAGAGCCTTTCCAAATTTCCAAATTCTGGTAGATACTGGAGATGCCTTCTCTAAACCCACTCACTCCCGAGCCTGAGGACAGAGTCCTGGAAAGATTGGCAGAAACCAGAGAAGAGTGAGGATTCTTACCAGAGTCAGCGCTCCTGATTCTGTCTGTAGTGCCTAGTCAAGAGAGGAAAATAACATTTCACATTTTCTCTTCCTTTCCCAATCTAGACCCATTGGTTTTTGATCCTTTCTCTCCCAGAAACACAGTGACTTCCAGTTTGTCTTGTTTTGTGTCCTGAGAGTGTAGTTTGGCAACAATCAGGCTGGGCCCCCTATAATAGAAATGTGGATTGTACCTCTTTGTGGCTGTGCTCCCACCTACTGCTGTCAGTCCTCAGAAGTGGTGTCTAAACTTTTTGCTCAGGTTATCTTTGGGATGGCTCTGGCTGTTGGGAGGGTAACAGTTTTAATGACATCCTTAGGGAAGCCTTTTAGTCCACGGAGTTGCCCAGTACTGCTGGGAATATCTACTGTTGGTCCTAGCTGAAGCCTGACAAGATATGAAATATTTGAAATTTTTTTTAAACAAACCTCTAAGGTCAGACACTGACCTATTCAGAAGCTGATATTCAGAATCTATTGAGTCTGACATAAATCTTTTTAGGCCATCTCCCCTAAGCTAAAAGGAACTGTATACCCTGAGGTAAAGAAAAGCATTCCAGGGACATACAGCTCTAAGCAAATTAAAGACAATTACATGGATCAGTCACAACCAGAATGGCATTCAAGTCTCAACTCAGTTCTATCAGGAGTTAAAAACTGCCCTTACCTAACAAACTTGAACTCTAGAAACAGTTCCAAGCCCAGCTCCAGCTCTCCTTTTTACCAATTCCAAGACCTTATGGATTTAGGGAACAAAAGTACTTCTTGGAGAAACTAGCATTATTTTCCTGAGCCCTTAAGATGTAAGTAAGTATTCTACTCACCTTTATTCAATCCTTATCTGTGCTATGGCTTTGAAATACAAACTTCAAGTAGGTAATTCTCATCAAGAGAAAAAAGATGTGTGGGGAGATTGGAGATGTGTAGAATGTTTGGGAGAATGAAATCTTGGTAAGGAATCTTATGTGAGGTCAAGCTGAATAAGAGAACAAATTTGTTAAGTTTTTTTTTCCTCCCCTATAAGCTTTAAATAAACTGAAAACTTTGCTATCATATACTTATTTAATGCTATTTTAACTTAAAGATAATCTTCTTAAACTGTAAAAGTCTACTTGGATTTTTGGTCTCTTGATAACAAATCAGATTGACCCAGCAACTATTAATTGCATAGAAGGGACTAAACTGAGAATTATAATTTTATTATGAGTTTTTGTATGAAACTTGACTGGTTCTTTCATGTCTTGTTTTTCCAGACTTACTGATGATAAAGAAACCTCCTTAACTGATCACTCCACAATTCAGAAATACACATGCAGATAGTACCCTGCATTTTGCCAATTTCCTCAGATATCTGCCCACAATTCTCTCATGTGTTCAGTTCCCTGTCATCCTTCTCATTTGGAAAAACTGGGAACAAAAACTGAGTGTACTTTGGAAGGGACCAAACCATGTCCTTGACACTCCCCAGATTGTAGCCAAATTTCCAAGATTTGAACCAATAAAGCTGCACTTAACATCTGAGCCAGGGAAAGGACGAAGCGTTCCAGTCACACTGGTGAGGAAGATATCACTGGAGACTGATCCTACCCAAGATGTCAGACCATCACCTTCTTACTTTAAAATATGAAACCTTTTCCTATAAAGCTACCATTGTATGTCCCAGGCCATTGCAAATGACAGTAGTCTCAGAGACTGCTGGATATGCCACAAACTGGTAAATCCCATATTGTGTCCACCACATTTTCCTGCTTTCCAAAACCCCAGTTTCTTTAAATGCAACTCAGCCACCTCCCAAGAGTCACATTCCCTAAACCTGAAGATATGTTTCCCTGTTTCTGGTTAACAACTTCAAACCCAAATCCTTGTGCCCAGATTCTGTACAAAGGAAAAGATCTAAGATAAATGTAAGCAGAATAAAAATGGGCTGAACAGCTTCCAGCTCTTACAGTTTACTGGGCTCTGTCACTGTCACCTTAGTCCTGAGCCAGACACAAATAGGAATTACCAGGAAATTTTCATGATTATTCCCTTTGGTAGATCATTGCTCCTCATGCTACAAGTGCAAATGAAATCATTACCAGGAAATTTTCCTTAACTTTTGAAACACAACAGAAAACCAGGAGACACAGATTGGCCTCCTCCCATGGACACAGCAAATATACCCCAGCATATAGAAGGATCTCCTTCCAAAACAGCTTCTCCACAGCTAGCACAAAAGGTCTATGTCAAGATAGGCAGGGGAGCAGAGACATGGTGTTGCCAGGAACCTCACCCCTGGCATGGCAACCTACAACAGGCGGGGTTCCTTATATACACACACACCCACTTATAAGGGTAGGCACACAGGCATGGATATGGTATACATGGATATGGTATACAAACATGTATATACAATGGAGTAGTATACAGCCATGAAATCTTGCCATTTATGAAAACATGGGTGGATCTTAAGTATAGTGTGCTAAATGAATTAAAAGTTCCTTATTATTTCACTTATATATGGAATCTAAACCAAAACAAAATTCCTTGAGAGAAAAAATTAGTATTTCCGAAGGGGGTTGGGAATTAGTTAAATGGGTCAAGAGAACACAGAGGTACAAATTTCCAGTTATGAAATAAGTTCACAGGCATGTAATATACAGCATTGTGTTCACATGCATGTAATATACAGCATTGTGTTCATAATTAATAGTATTCTATTGCAAATTTGAAAAATTGCCAAGACTAGATGGGAGATTTATTATAATGGTCATTTTGCACTGCATACAAATGTAAAATCAGCCTGTTGTAGTATCCTGAAATTAATGTATTTCTATTACATTTCCCTTTTAGAAAGTACTGCAGAATCTGTTGCCCACCCAGGTTAACTCTTGAGTAAAGGGAAATGAAGTTTCCTAAGCAAGTGACTTAGTTAAGCCATTTGATTTTAAGTGGTTTGGGTCTTGGGAATGATCCTCTAAAGTACAGTCCAAACACTGGAACTTACTCTGTTTATAATAAGCTGTCTCTATGGCATGTCAGATTCTCACAGAATCTTTCCATGAACCACCAAGCAAATACTCTCCCCAGTACTGAAACATTAAAGGAATAAGGACAATAAATGACGTAATGTGAACCTGAAGTTGTGACCTATAAATGCTACACAGACAATCAAAAAATGCAGCAAGAAGTATAGCTGAAAGTGGCACTAATACCTTGAATTTTGACCACATTTCTCAGTTTAATGGAGAATATGATCAAAATGGAAAAATTGTTAACAATGAAACAACAGACCCAACGTGGAGGCATATATCGAACTAAGACCCATTACCTAACTTAACTGCAGTTTCAGCCCCTTTCAGGAATCTAACCATTAGCCAGTGAATTTGGAATTTCCTGATCAAGCCCCTCATATACCCTAGGGGATAAGTTCCCTTTTACCTCACCTCATTCTGGATAGAAAACCCTTTCTGTGGTATAACTCTGTGGAGCGCCTTTCTATCTCAACATGGGATACTGATTCCAGAGTCATTAAATCAGAGCCAATAAGATCTTTAACTATATCAGTTGGATTTTGTTTTTAGCAGAACTGTGAAGGGAGAACCCAGAGTGTCCCTCAACTATCGCTATGATGACAGGATAAGGCTTACTTAAGGGCCTTCCCTTCTGGTGGTTCTTCCTTTTGCCCAGCTGTCTGCAGCTTGCTTGAATATGGCACAATAAGGAAGAGAATCTATGATGTTACTTACTTGGAGAGGGTTATAAATCAGGGAGGTCTTCTTGCGCTAGGCCCTCTGCGCAGCCATGTGAAGTGAAAACAAGCTACTTTGTGGATCTCTTCTTCTGAACAGGTGAAATAATGGGTTCCAGTAGTCCTGAGCTGTCTGGCTCAGGGAGCAGCACCCACGTATGGCTGCTGGACACTTTTGATGTGGTGGATGCAAGGAGAGAACTGTGGCTTGACTTTTTAAATTAAAGCTTAAATTAAATGTGTTTGGGGTAACAGAAGTAGATAAAACTATTTTCAATTGTAAATTTTATGAAATAAATCTTCAAGGATTGTCAATGAAAATGTAATATCTAGACTGGGGCATGCTGTTAAAATACAAACCAGATTTTGAAGACAGTATGTTAAAAAAGCATCAACAATATCTCACTGATAATTTTTAAATTACATGTTGGAAGGGTAATTTGAACATAATGGGCTTAAGAAAAACATTCAAATTAGTGACACATTATGCTTCTAGAGGAATGTGAGGGATGAACTAAGCTATTCCTACACTTGCAGCTTCTTTATTGAGTATTTGCTGGAGAGGATGGGAAGGGAAGGTAGAAAATACCCTCCATCAAGATAGCTCCAGAAAAGGTGAAACAAGCACCTTGCTAGCTATTCTGCTGCCCACCTCTTCAAACTGCAAGAATTTAAAATTGTGTCTCCACGCAGTGAGCCCTGATGACTGTCTTGTCCTGCCAACCCAGGCTGTCTGGCATTTCCCCTTCAGTTCTCATTACTGTGTCATGTTCTCGGACAGTGAATGCCTGTCCCGGCCTGAGGCTAAATAGAGTCTATGCTGAAAAAAGAAATATTGAGGTTCACTCTCCTCACAATCTCTCACTTTTCTCAGGAAGCCCACCAAACCAACGTGACCTTAACACATGAAACGTGCCTCATCCTCCCTCCAGTACAGTGAACACCTCTTCCTTCTTTCTGATTCCTCAGCTCACTGAACCCTTTCTTTGTGCCAGACACTGGATGGAGTTAAGAACATCCACATTGCCTTCAAGGAAATGAGTCTAAAAAGCGGGCATTTTTATTTGATTACAATTACTCCCCCCGACCTCCAGATCTCTTACATTGCTCCTAATCAACAGACAACTATAAACAAGAGGCATTCTGGGGGTTGGGGGGGGGAGGGGATGGGATGAGGGAGAGAGGAGAGAAGGATCAGGACAGGGGTGGGAAGAGCACAAGGGACTATGGTGCTGTTGCACGGGGGAATTGGTGGTGGGAATTCCACAGGGATTACAACTGAGATGAAAATGCACACATGTACAAAATGAAGAGTGATGTGTGTGTGTGTATATATATATATAAATATATATACCTTTAATTTAAAGATATATAAATCTTATATATATAAATCTATCTATCTATCTATCTATATATATATATATATATAAAGATTAAAGATAACTATAATAAAATAAAAAACAGGCATTTAAGTAATGGCAGTACAGCATCATGAGAGGGGACCAGATCCACTTAAAAGGAAAGTTGTCAGCCCGGCACTGACCCTACCGCAGTCTTCAAAGGAAAGAGCCAGGGGAGATGGCCTTCCACAGGGGCGATAGTGGGTGCCAAGCCAGTGGACAAAGGTCAGCTAAAACCAAACGTAAAGCCCAGGTCTTCTGGAAGGGAACTACAACTTCTTATTTTCACAATTTGGCACTAAAAAGAGCACATGCTTAACACAGTTGGGGGTGGAGATCTCTTACTTCCTAAAGCAGTGTTTCATAGTCTTAGCCTTCTTTCTCCATAACTATTGATCTTTTGAGAGAGAGGAGAGTCTAAACTTATACTGAAAAAAAAAAAAAAAAAAAAAACAATACTCCTGGGGACTTTATTCCTAAATCATCTTGGTTTAAATTATTCTGAGTATTTCTCATGGCAGGTTATTATGATCACAAATTAAGAGAGTTCTCTGGAGTATAAAGAAAAGTGGCTTAAATTTGATAACTACAAAGTACCTTCCCCTATAATTTTTAAAGAGTAAAGTGGGAACATGTGAAAACATGAATGAGCCAGAGCTCCCTGAGATACAGATCAGACCAATGCTGAGATCATTAATCTGAATATTGTTAAGTGTCCAGTGTTACATGATGATGTAGTCAGCAAAATCAAAACCACAATGAGATACCACCTCATCTCTTTAAGTATGGCCATTATCAGGCCATCCCTGGTGGGGCAAAGAGTTAAAGTGCAGCACTATGAAGCTATCTATCTACAAGCTCCCTGGCCAGGGAGCGGACCCACATGGCCCAGCAGACCTCTCCTGTTTTGCCCGCTGCTCCCCTCAGTAGTGTATTTCAGTCAGCCTGCCTGTTCTGCTCCCCACTCTGTCTCTGGTTAATCCTCTCACTCTCTGCACCTCTGCTCTATGTCCCAGTTCTTGTATGCATAAATAATAATAATGAAATAAATTTTTAAAAACTTAAAAAAATGTATAGTCATTATCAAGAAGACCAGGAACAAATACTGGTGAGGATGTCAAGGGAAAGACCTATTACACTGTTGGTGGGGGTGTAGACAGATTCAGCCCCTGTGGAAAACAATATAGACGTTCCTCAACAGATGAAGAATGGATGTATCATATGACCCAACATTTCCATTCCTAGGAACCTAACCCAAAAACACTAATTCAAAAGGAAACCTGCACTCCCATGTTCACGGCAACACTATTTACAATAGCTAATGAACAGACTCAACCTAAATAAAACAGAGATTTGGATCAAGAAGATGTAGTACACACACACACACACACACACACACACAGTGGCATACTACTCAGCAGTCAAAGACAATTTCATGCCACTTGTGACAAAATGAATGGAAAGGGTGATAAGCAAAATAAGTCAGAAGGAGAAAGAGATATCAATGGTGTCACTTACAAATGGAATATAGATAAATCAAACAAAGGTCAGCTAAAACCAAACCTAAATTGAACCCTTAAAAGCTGATTATAGAGCTGAGGAATCTAGGGTGGGGGAGGGGTGGAGGAGTTGAGGACAAGATGGGGAGGAAGCACAATGGATTATGGTGCAGGACTATGGTGCTTTGATGGCAGGTGTACTGTGGCACTAACATAAGTGGCTAAGCCCCTCTACTCCCTGAATACAAAGATTAATGCATGCCTGTGACATCACCTCAATAAAAAATAGGAAGAAGCTGCTACAGAGTGCTGTGTGGAGGACTCTCAAAACCTAAAAATAATCTATTGTATGACCCAGAAATTCCACACCTAGTAATCTACCTCAAAGGACACAAAAACACTTAATTTGAAAGGAAACCTGCATTCCTATGATCACTGCAACACTGTTTATAATAGCCAAGATACAGAAACAAATGCCTAAAAACAGATGAATGTATCAAGAAGATGTGGTATATATACATAATGGAATACTACTCAGCAATCAAAAAGTTATGCCATTTGTGGCAACATGGATAAAAGCAGGAAGGATTATGCTAAGCAAAATAAGTCAGAAGGGAAAATATATATATGCTTTTATTTCACCTATATTCCTTATGCCACTTGTGGCAAAAACGGATAGAACTGGAAGATTATGATAAGCAAAATAACTCAGAAGGACCTATTCCTTATAGGTGGAACACAGGAAAACTGAACAAGAGGTCAAGAAAAAGAAAAAAAAAATAGCAAGCTGACCATAGATCTGAGGCAGAGGGCGGGGCTGAAGGAAAGAGAGAGGTCAAGCCAGGGGAGGGAAGGGTACCTGGGACTACACGATGGTTCACAGGTGCTGTGGTGGGGGGAAAATTATGGAGACTACAGTTGAGGGGAGAAATCGAATACTGTACAAAAATGATATAAGAGAATACAATTAAATTTTTTATAAAGAAAACGGGAAAAGAACTGAAGAACAGTGAATCTGACGGTAGCAATGAGGCTACTGAGGAGAGAGGGGTGAAAACAGATGGGAGGGAACACAGTGGACTATGGCAGCAGATGAGGGCATTTGGGTGCTGGGTGCCGTGTGGTAACAAGCATCTAAAGGGGGGACCCTATATTTGTAAAACACCAACAACATCGTAAACCAGTGTTACCTCAATAAAGAAACCAAAAATGTCCATGTAGCAAAATGAAAACAGTCCATGTTCTTTTGTGCACCATGAGGACTAACTAGTGGATTTTATGTTACACTACAGCTTTCAGTATTGCCCAGCCAAGAACTTTCCTGTGGCATAGCGCTCAGTCACTCGCTGCATCTGTCCCTGGCTGGCTGGGAGGGCCGCTGTTGTCACCCACCTCTCCTGCCAGCTCCATCCACCCTGCAAGTGACAGCAACAATGGCATCCTCGACAGCCAGGTGGCTGGGCGCCCCGGGCAGCCAGAGGTCACAAACCGTCTGTGGTGAGAGCACAATTCACCGAACCCAAATATAAAGGCAGTTCCTGTCTAAACCCTCGGGACAGCTTCATGTCTGCAGCTCCAGTAGTCAGCTTTGAATTCAAACCTGTATTGTGGAATTTGAACCACGGAGTCACCCATCACCACTGAAAAGCTCTGTGAGTCTCGTTAACAAAACAGAAAGCAAGCCTGCCAACGCTGAGAAATAAATTCCTTCTTTCCTGTTTGGACCACAGCATAATGAGGAGCCCAAGCTCGCTCCACAGCAATAAAATAGAAAGCGCAGGCTTCTCCTTTTGATGTGTTCCAGTTTAAAAGTTTCAAGCTGATGCCTTTTCATCCTTAATTTATCTACCCTTGTAAATATTTCTGTACCATTTCCAGTATCTGCAGTATACACTTTTTAAAAAATAATAATAATAATAATTCCCTCCTTCTCCTATTTCAGTTGTATAA
Source organism: Condylura cristata (assembly GCF_000260355.1). Classification (NCBI taxonomy): domain Eukaryota; kingdom Metazoa; phylum Chordata; class Mammalia; order Eulipotyphla; family Talpidae; genus Condylura; species Condylura cristata. The sequence continues at coordinate 11,344,930 of NW_004567106.1, read as the reverse complement.
CTTTATGTTATGGGTCAACTTTTGGGCTAAATAAACATACTTCAGGCTGCAGCTCTGCAAATACCTCTGGCAGCAAATTAACTCAAATGTTTTGGTTGGGTGGTAAGGCTGTTTTTTAACGATCTTCCCGATCTGCCTAGAGGCCTAGGTAAACTCCCAATGGCTTTTCTAACTTTTTATTTTCTGCACATTAAAACAGTTCATTTGTTGAAGGTTTGGTTTAAATTTTCACCACCAGAGGGCGCTACGTGTTTGCGTCTAAAATTCATTTCAGTATCAGACTGGAAAAAGGAAAAGACCCTGTTGCCCAAAGACTCATCCCCTGTCAGCCAGTCTCGACCCACCAAGGCTTTGTGAAGGCCTGAAGGCAGTACTCTACATCAAAGAATCAGACTTCACTATGCTTTTGACATTACATGTTTAGAAACAAAATTGAATCGCTGGTTTGCACAAACCGAACTGCCCTGGTTTATGTATTTTTCGCACACAAAGCAGGGAATGCAAACCATTTTTCATGCTCACAGCTTCTGTTCAGTATTTACTGTACCATAATGAACCCAGAATTCCAACATCCCATTTACCACATCAAAAAATAAAACACCAAGAGAGAATGTGCTTAACTATACAATAGCGCTATCATCTAACAATGCAAACTTCACTTATTCCATATATAGCACATCTCCTCGCCTCTGATTTCTAGAAAGTATCCTGATTTATCAGCTTCAGCTCCTTTTATTTTATGATTTGCTGGGATTTGCATGTAAATTTTCCACTTGATATTTTCTGGTAGGCATGAAATGAGACAGGTCGATCAACTGCCATTCACCCATGAAGAACTTGGATGGAAAACCTTTTTGTATTGTGGAAAGCAAATGTAGTATATCGTCATCTCAATTGGGAAAATGAATCAGGGGGTCAGGAAAATGCCAGATAATAATCTATAGATTTGAGGCGATGTGAGCCATCAATCTCTGTCACAACTAGTCACTCCAACTAACACTATAGCAAGGAAGCCGTCATATCCACTCAACTCAACAAGTAAGTGTGGTTTTGAGGAAGGCGGGGGGGGGGGCGGTGCTGCAGACTCCTGCATGTGATGAATCTACTGTACACCATCCTTTGCTTCTCCCCACCCTCCAACCTCCTCAGTTTTGACAAACTATGAAAAAACACTGCTGGGTTTCCTTTCCAGAGACTCAAAACTGGAGCTGGAGTCTTGGGCTTTCACAGAGTCATTATGTTTGCAGCTTTTGAATATGTGTGATAATACACACAATCAGAAACTTGCTGGTAATTTCTACAGAGAAAATATGCAAAGTAAGCAAAGAAATATCTCACCTTCAGACTGATGTGTGGCCAGAGGAGTCTGGGTCTCCTTGGAGTAGGACACTACTTCCCTGGGCAGGAAATCCACTTGGGTAACTTTCGACACACCCAGTTTATGCAGTCTTCGTCTACAAAAGAAGGATATATGCTTACAAAGGAAAGGCACATCAGACAGAACAGGTATCACTAGTAGCACAAAGGATTCAGGCAAACTCCAACCAAACATTCTTCCCTTCTCAGTACAGGCTCAGGGTCATAAACTTGAACCTGCCCCAGGGCAGAAATCAGCACTTGGGTTCTTGGCTCACTCTGGTCCTAACTTGCTGGGTGACATCAGATAGAGGGACCTAGCTCAAAAACAAGGTCTTAGTCCAGCTCAGATGAGACTGCTTTCCATTCTGAGAATCTCCGATTTTGCCTGGTTAGAATTTATATGGGACGTTGTTATTTTCAATATACGATCTCTTAAGCAAAAGGGACTGAAGGAACGTAATTCTCAAAATCTGAAGCAAAGAATGATATGTCTTAATGGTGTAACATGAGAGCAATGAGAAGACCATATCCCAAGAAGGCATATGATCCTTCTCATTTCTCCAGAAAAGAACTATCAGAAGTCAGCAGGTAAATTTGTTTGGAGACATCTGAACAGCACAATGGAGAAAGAGAGCACTGGGCTAAGACTGATACTTACAGAATTCTAAGTGAGAACCTAAATGGCCATGTAAAGAATCACTTCTGAATATATGCAGCACTTCAAGGGTTTTCTGATAGATTTTGCCTCCACGGTGTCTCCTGTTTTTACAACACATCTGCACCGTTTTATGTGAAGATTTTATCTCTACTACAGATGAGCAAAGGGAGATTCAGTAGAAGAGACCTGCTCAAGAACATACAATTCTCATGTAGTAGAATCTGGGCTAAAATACTGCAGGCCCGAATCCTGCTCCAATGCTTTGTTCACTAAGTGAACCTCAACCTAAGATTTTTAATGGTGATTTCTGAGTTACCAGAAAAATCTGACGTGCCTTTTGAATCACCCAGTAACCACACAATCACAGCAGCAATACAGTTTAATGGTTAAGCCCATCTCTAGTTTCAGTACTATTGGCTGTGTATGATCTTGAAGAAATAATCTCAACTCTCAGTTTCCTCGTCTTTTAAATGAAGAATTACTGGTACTAATATTTAGATTGTTAAGGGTAATGTATATGTACCAATTACATACAATGCATATACCACACACATATATTATGTATATGTGTCTACATAACTTAAAGACATGCATCTTAAACTTTTTCTGAAATATTTTCAGTGTGTAGATTTAATATCAGTATTGGGCATTTCCTATAGTCCTTAAAATTTTCCAAGTATAGGAATGTGTGTGTGTCTGAGGAAAAAAAAAAGTGAAATGACTACTTGACCATGATTCTACATTCTCCAGCTCTCTAGGATCACTCTAGAAATACCACTTACTCCTGTTGTTTTAAATTATTACTAGCAAATGGCATAACACTATGATGAAAGAAAATGCATACCACATTTAGGAATTTCCACAGAAAATTTCCCAAGCATTCTAGGAAAACAAAATGTCACCTTTTCTATGAATTACCAAAACCATCTAGAATGCCACAATAAAGAGGTAGACAGTATGACTCAGAGAATAAACTTTGCTGGCTATCTCTGCAGTCCCAGTGAGCACGACTGTAGCTCAAGCTCTACCAAGCCTGGACCATATGGGCTTCACTAATTCGGAGGTTTTGACCATCCGAATGCAGATGATGTGAGGTTGGGCCTCCAGGCTTCCACATAAAATTGGGGGGAACAGACAAAAGGTACAAGAGATGAAATTACTAATTGAGGAAAATAGTTTCAAAGTAATAACTATATTAAGATCTTCTTGGCACAGAGGGTGGTCTCCTTCCAGAATTGGGTGTGTCTTAAAGCAAATGAAGAAAAAAACAAAAAACAGATACAACTGAATTCAGAGGGAAAAGCCCTCGAGCTGTTCAAGAGTCCAGAATATCTTTTTCAAGTCTCAAGAGGTCAGTCTTTGTCACAAGCAAGGAGATGGAAAAGAAACTTGGCCCAATATTGTACCTTCACTGCTTCAAACTGGATGTTCCCCCAACCTAGAAACAACCCTAGAACGTAGACTCGTAAGTGCATCTGTGTGAAGCCCAGAGATGTCCATGTGCCCATTAGGAGTACCTGCAACTGGAGGCAGTGATTCCAGGGCATCCTGCCTAGTGGAACATAAGCTACAGGATGCTCTTGTGAAGCGACTAGCAGGCCCCGAGGTACAGAAGGCGGATCTTTAACTTGATGACACATCAGAGCAAATCAAAATCAAATGGTAAGACAGTATATATAATGACTAAGTCACACATTCAGAAGAAATCTGGGGTCTTAACTCTGCTTAGTCATTATCAGGCATGGTAGGCGAAAGTTCTTGATAAGTAACAAATCCCCTCTAAGTCTCATATTTTGTATCCTTACAGGGTACCAATCACAGAGTTGCTTCGGAACAAAGGAAGACAAGATAGAGGTGACCAATTCACTTCTTAAACTGATACAAAGCATTAAAAACTCAGATTCCCCTTCATTCCCATCTCATGCAAAGGCAAACTGAGAAATCAGCGCCCCAGCCATAGAGATACACACACGATGAGCAAGAAGGCAACACACATGCCGGGATAGCCAGGAAGTTTGAACAGAAGATAGAAAACATCAGAACAACACAAGTCTGGGGACAAATGTAAAGGAGACAGCAATAGAGGAACCAAGACTTGAAAACAATATTGAAAATGTTAAATGAGCTACGAGAAGGTCAGTCAAAGGCAGATAGGGAGGTGCTAGATCTTAGAAAGAAAATCTGGGAACAAAGGTCAATATATTAAAAGATCACAAAAAGAGACTCTAAGTGTAGGATAGAAGACACTTCAAATAGAATTAAGCTGGCAGAAGAAAGAATTTCAGATGGAGAAGATTCAAATGAGCAAATTATTATTTAGAAGAAAAGAGAGAATCAAGATAATGGAAAAGTGAGGAAGCTTTCCAAAAATTTCAGACTCAACTAGAGGAAACATGAAAATAACTGTAAGTGATGGAAGGTAATGGGAGCAGAAACCCTATTCTAAAAATAATAGCTGAGAATTTCCCAAACCTAAAGAATGAGTTAAATTTGTGTGTCTAGGAGGCAGAAAGAAAACCCAAATTTTTCAATTCAAGAAGTCCAAAACTGAGACACATCATTGTCAAGCTATCAAAAATCAGAAATAAAGAAAAAACTTTGGAGGAAGGAAGGAAAAAAAAAAATAACTTACAAAGTCTCCCAAATTAGGATTTCCCCAAACTGTAGCCCAACCACTCCTGAAGCAAGGAAAGAGTGGAAAGAAGTGCTCACAATTGTAAAATACATGAACTGTCAGCCAAGAATTCTCTACCTTGCAAAAGTAATCAAGGATGAAGGGTAAATAAAGGTTTTCCCAGACAAACACAAGCTAACATAGGTTTACCACCACCAGGCCAATTCAAGAAATCGAAAGGAGCTCTTCTACAGAAAAGAAAAAAATGAAACACAAATTTCTGAATAAAATGATAATAGAAACATCAGAAGAATGAACAAGAATAATGAGTCACCAACAAAACACGAAGGGGGAGAAAGAAATGGACAATATCTATAGAGTCAAATACCAGAGAGCAGACACTAGCTCATAAAGGATGAAACACGTTGAAATTTAAGTAAAACTCTGTTGGTAATCACTAGCCAAAATCCAGAGTAGAGAGCCACAGATGGCAGAACAAAGAATTAAAAGGAATACTAAGGGAAGTCATCCAGAAAGAGCAGAAACAAACCAATGGAAAAAACAGAAAAATTAAATCAAAAAGACTGATAATAAACAGTTCATACCAATAACCATACCAAATGTGGATGATTTGAATTCACAAATAAAAAGCCATAGGCTAACAATGTGAGTGAAAAAGTTTCAGCAATTGATACTTTGTTCACACACACACAAACACACACAAAACTCATTTTAAATAGACAAAAACAAACTAAAAGTAATAATTTGGAATAATTCATACATATGGGTAATTCAAATAGTAAAGCTTTATTTGTACATCTTTCAACTAAAAAAAGGTACTCAGACAAAGATGGGCACTTTATCAAAATCAAGGGAAAAATTCACCAAGAAGATATTAGTAGTATCTGTTAGTAATAATGTATTCACCTAGTATAGGAGCACCTAGTTACATAAAGCAACTATTAACAAATCTATAATAATGTATCAACAAAAACACAATTATCATTAGAGACAGCAACATATCACTGACATGATGAAGTTAACAGACAGAAGATTAAAGAAATAAAGGGCTTAAATGGAGTGTTAGAACAGATGGATTTATTGGACATTATAGAGCCATTCATAACAAAATAAATGTATATACTTTCTTCTCCAGTGCACATGGGGCATTCTCAAAAGTAGATCATATACTAGAACGTAAAACATATCTCAGAAAATACATGGAAACAGAAATTTTATCTTCATAGACCCAATGCTATAAAAATAGAAATTAACCACAAATAGAATCCTGGAACAAGCTAAAAACACTTGGAAACTAAACTAAATACTTCCAAACAACACCTCAATAAAGGAAACAAAGAAGAGATCTATAACTAATGAAAATGGAGAGGCAAGCTGTAAGTCCCTGTGAGATGTCCTAACAGCAGTACTATGTGGGAAGTTATAGGAATACAGTCCCACATATAAAAAATCTAAAATTGACAATCTAGCTCTAAGGCTGAAGGAACTAGAAAGAACCAAAGCATATGAAAACCAGTAAAAGGAAAGAACAAAAATTAAGCAGAAATAAACACAATAGAAAATAAAGACAGTACAAAAGATCAGTGAAACTAAGGATTGTTCCATTGAAAAAAAAATAAACAAGTGATAAACCATTAGTTAGGCTTATGAAGAAAGAAGGAGCTATAACCTAAGTTAACAGAATCAGCAATAAAAGAAGCAAAACTACAACAGATAAAGTATATAAATGTAGGGCGATAATATTATTACAAAAGTCTCTATGCAAATACACAGGATAAATCTAGAAGAAATGGGTAAAATTTTAGATTCATACAACTTCCCAAGACTGAATCAAGATGAAATAGACAGTTTAAATAGTCCAATCAAAGTGCTGAATTTAAAGAGTAATAAAATCTTCCTAAGGACAAAAACCTAGGCTTTTGTTGTGGCTTCTCTAGTGAATTCTACCAAACCTTCAAGAAGCTAGCACCTAACCTGCTCAAACTCGAAAGAAAGAAAGAAAGAAACAAAGAAAGAGAAAAAGAGAAAGAAAGAAATAACAGATAGATAGATGATAGATAGATAGATAGATAGATAGATAGATAGATAGATAGATAGATAGATAGATAGATAGATAGATAAAAGGAAAACTCCAACATGTTCTATGAGGTCAGCATTATCCTGGTCCCCAAACCAAGCAAAGATAGTAAAAAAAGAAAAGTATAGACTAGTATCAATAATGAACATAGATGCAAAATTCCTCAACAAAACCCTAGCAAACAGAATACAGCAATATATCATGAGAATCATCCATTATGCTCAAGTAGGCTTCATTCCAGGGATGCAAAGCTGGTTCGACATGTGCAAATCAATCAATGCCATTCACCAGATCAACAAAAAAGGGAGATTAAAAAACTACACGGCTGTCTCAATGGATGCCAAAAAAGCATTCAACAAGATCCAAAATCCATTTATAATAAAAATACTCAAAAATGGGAATAAATGGAATTTATCTAAACATTATGAAAGCCAAAAATGAGAAACCTGTGTTTGTGGCAGGATATAAATCAATACATAAAAATCAGTGACATTTTATATGCAAATAATAAATCAGAAGAAAGGAAAACAAGAAATACAATTGCATTTATAATCACACTAAAAATAAATACCTGGGAGTAAACTTAATGAAGGAGGTGAAGGGTCTGTATATTGAAAACTATGAAACTTTGTTAATGGAAATTAAAAAAAAAAAATAGAAAGCTATCCCATAGTCATGAAGTGGAGAACTAACTTCATTAATATGGCCATATTACCCAGAGCAATTTACAGATTCAATTCAATATCAAATCACCAATGACTTTTTCAAAAACTAGAACAATTAGATGGAAACACAAAAGTTCCTAAACAATGTGGAGAGAAAAGAAGAAAAATGAAGGATTCACAATTCCTGGCTTCAAACTATTCTACAAAGCAACACTCATCAAAATAGTATGGTACTGAAACAAAAACAGAAACTCAGGTTAATGAGATAGATCTAAAACCCAGAAATAAAACTGCACAAATATGGGCAGTTAGTCACCAATAAAGAAGTTACTGACACACAGTGGAGGAAGGATAGCCTTTTTAATAATTAATGTTGGAAACATGGCTAGCCACATGCTAAAAAAGAAAGAAACAAGGCCCACACTTAATTCCAGAAGTAAGAATTAATTTGAAATAGAGTAAAGATACAGTTATAAGAACCAAAACCATAAAGTACTTGAAAGAATAGAGGACATCAAACACAAAGATGCATTTGTGACCTCAACTCAAGAGCAAGAGAAACAAAAGCAAAAGTGAAAAATGGGACTACATCAAATGTAAAAGTTTTCCTCAAAAGAAACTATCACAAAAACAAAAAGGCAACCTACAGAATGGGAAAAAATACTTTCACAACACATAGTTCACAAGGGACTAATCACCAAAATTTGTAAAATTCATATATAATGCAACAACAAAGACCCAACCAACTCAAAAGACCTAAAAAGACAGTTTTCTAAACAAGATACTCAGATGGCCTCACTATAGACATGTGAAAAATTGTTCACCATCACTTATTATAGGAAAAAGGAAATCAAACCACATCAAGATACCACCTTATCCCTGTGAGAATGACACGTATAGAAAGGAGTAACAATATCAACAAATAGTGGTGAGGCTGCAGTGAAAAAGGAACTCTTGTGCACTCTTGATGGCACTGCAAGTTTGTGTAGTCCCTGTCGAAAACTGTGGTGATTTCTTAGGAAGATAAAGGAAATGCCACATGATCTGGCATCTTTCCATTAGGTATTTTTCCAAATAATATGAAAACTCTTAATATGAAAAGCGTGATCTACCCCTATGGACACAGCAGCATTGTCCACAATTGCCAAGTCATAGAACTAACCCAAGTGCCATTCAACAGATGAATGGATAAAGAAATTGTGGATTATTTACTCAATGGAGTACTGCATGGCCTTGAAAAAGGTGAAATGGTGGCATCTGGAACAAAATGGAAAACTTTGAAGTTATGATTATGTTAAATGAAATAAATCAAAACATGCAATATATCGGGTGGTTTCATTCATGTGATATCCAATAAACAAAAAAGACATACACAGGCAAAGTATAACAGCAATAAATCTTGGAGAATTCAGTTAAGAATATAATGGTCACCAGAAAGAATAGTGGGGAGTGAATGGATTACAGAAGGAGACAGATCAACAAAAATGGAAGATTAAAACTACATGGTTGTAGATTAAAACTGCATGTGTGGTTTGGCTGATAGGTGGAATAGGCAAATGGAAGAACAAAATAAAATTATTTTAAAATGTAAATTGAGACTTCAGTTACCTCTGCCATGATGGACATGCCACTGTTACTGAATTGTACTATAACTTCTAATTTATTTAGAACTATATTTCTAAATTAATGTTTCATTTAAAAAGATTTTAAACACACTGAATTAAACATATATCATGTTTTAGTTAACTATAAAAACTCTGCAAAATCACCCAGCAAATACAATAAGGCCTCATATTTGTATTTATTGTGACCATGACCGCATTTGAAGAAGGGAGAAGTCACAGAATACAGCTCCCCCAAAATGTGGTCCCTGATCATCATCAGTGGGACTATATGGGAACAGATTACAATGCCAATCAATGGTCCACGTTCCAAACTGACTGAACAAGAAAGTCAGGATGTAAGGCCTCCTGTCAACTTGGCTGAGCAAAGCCATAATGCTTCCAAGTTGAAATGTTTCTTCTGCAAAGAAAAATTAGGCCTTGAAAAAAAGATGGAAGATATTTCAAGTTCGAAGTTATTTGCTAATGTTCAGAGTGTAAAGACCGATTCACAATTAGCATAGTTGAATCTGCCCAGTTTCTGTGGAAACTGTTCTTGTGAATCAAAGAAGAAAAGTAGCCCCTCGCCTGTCTCCACCCCATTTCTGGTTCAACTGAAATGTCTCTGTATCCACCAACAATAAAGCTGGCCTGGCTTTGCTAGCTACTCACAAGTTTCATTATCCAAAGAAGATGAAGCCCAAATGACTTAAGTATGGCCCATAATATATACCAGAGCAGAAAAAGGTTAGTATCATGCAGACTTACTCTCAAACAAAAGGATTCTGTTTTATCATCAGAGCATGAGAACCATGTGCACTGCCCCAGGAATTCTAGAAATGGTCTTTACATAGCAGCCTCAGAGCCCTCATACCTGGAAAGAATATGGTTAGACCTGATGACAGGAGAGCAGGTTCTTGGAGCCAGGTTCTTGGAGCTAAGTCAGCTTGTGACACTCAGAAGCCAGGAAATCAAAAAGGGGTGATTACAATGATGTTCAGTCTCTGGAGCAAGAAAGGAACCTGCAGGTCAAGTAGATAAACCCAGGAATAGATGTTTTCAAAGACCAGAGCTGTTGAGCCAGATTCCAAAGTAAATCAAGGGCAATGAACACAAGAATGCCTGCCTCGGATCCAGGCTCAGTCCTGAGGACCCACATGTGGGATTTCTTCCCCAAGACACACTAATTGTGCTACCAGAGATCCTTTTCTTAGTGCTGCTTCTAGAATTCCTTTGTGCTTCTCAAAGAAGAGCTTCTAAGACAGCAAAAATGGCCACAGTGCCCTTTTCTTATCCAAAAGCCTTAGAGGGGTATGTATAGTATCGTGACAACTGGCAAAGGAATTATAGAACTAGTTTGGCCAACATAATTAGTCACCACATCAACTTTTGTAGCACTATTCCAGAGCCTCACAATAGACGGCATGAGCTATCAAACATACACACTAAAGGCAATTAAGAAAGTAATGGAGTGCTAACATGAGGGGCATAGCAAGAGGGACAGGAGCATCTGGTTTGAAGGAGGGGAGAAGTTTCTATGAGAATAGAAGCCTGGTGTGAGTCTGGAAGCACAGGCAGAACTCGGTCAACTAGGAAGGAATGAGGAAGGTATTCTTTATATGCCACGATCTGGAAACTAAATTCACATTTTTTATGCCACAGAGACCAGTTTTTCAGAGAGGAACAATAGGACATAAATATAGCAGTACACTGAGAATGGGTGATGAGAGGACTTTAAACCCAAGCCAAGAACTTGGACTTCAAGCTATAGACAGGAGGAATCACTGAAAGTAACTGAGAAAGAAGCTAATAGTTGCAGAGACATTTGAAACTTATCAGTGAAGTGTTAACTATGTGAAGGATGGGGTCTAAATCTCCCTTGACAGACGAACACTCTGCTTTCAAAGCAGTATGTGGAGTATTGAGAAAATCTACAAGCAAAAACAGGCGTCCACTAACCAAACAGAATCCAGGCAAAGCTTTCACCCAAAGGTGGAAGCCAGAGCAGGACATGTGGACCTTGGTCTAAAGAGCACGGAGACTCAGTTCATGGGGCTTGGAAGGCCTCAATGGTAGTGACGTTAAGATTGGGAAGAAAAAGCTGTTATTCAGTGACTAGAAAAGAACTAAGGGTAGACAAGCACAGTTCACTGAGTAAGAACAGAAAGGGGAAAGAACAGATTAGAGATTATTTCAACATCCATACCCTATGAGAAAGAGAGTGGCTGATGTAACTGGAAGACATAGTCAAATCCAGAGTAAAATCTGTTTGGAATAAAACCGTGTACTTTACTGAGTGGATACGTTTGTATGAAGGACCTTCCAATTTTAAGATCAAAGATTAGAACAGAAAACAGACCCTGGAGATCACCATGGCTACAGATACTCCTTGACAGGGATTTTTTTTAATTACAAAATCCTGTTTTCCAAAATCTGTCCTTTAGTGGGAATAGATGTCGAGGTGTGACATCTCAAGGGCGGATGTCTGGAGTCAGAACTGAGGAGAGGGCAGGGCACTGTGCTGAGGAAGTGAGCCTGGTGCTGCAGCCCTGCCTCTCACTCAGGTATCTTCTGTGTTCAGACTGGCGTGGCCCTCTAAGGCCTGAGAGCAGCTTGGCAGCTGACCTTTTCTGAGTACCTCAAGAAGGATGAGTTTCCATTTTCTATGTTCACATTTAAAATACTCATTTGAAGAAGTATTTGTTTCCTTTCCATGATATTTGCTTCTTACTGTGCTCAGATATTCGTTTGGCAGCCAAAGTATTTTCCCTGAACAGAAGCAAATGTCAAGTCTGGCTCAGTCAACAGGGGCATCCAGAGGGTTTGCCTTGAATTTCATAGCATGAATCAATCTTACAAATTTCTGGGATGAGAAAGGAGTCAAAGTAGTCAGTTATAACAAAGCTGGGCAATATTGTGGAGACTCTGTTTATCAAGTGCCCACTTTACAAAAGAAATTAAAAAGTTCAGGATAATAAGAAGGTGCAAAGTATGTTTTTTCAACTTTCCATACAAACCATGATATAAAAAAATTTTATATAAGTAGTGCTTTATTAACTTGGTATTTGTGAATCACCTTCTAGAGAACTTAACATAAACTTCCAAAGTTAACAGAATTCTTTAAGTCAATGAGTACTAATGTAGTCTTTGCAACTGACCCCTTCATTTTCATGAATGAGATCAAAAAGGAATATGATTTTGAAAATCCAGTTGCTAATGTAAAACAGAAAATATCTCATAATGTCACTTAAAATCCTTAAAGGCAAAGAATGAAGACTAGCAAATAGTAGCTTCTCATGAAATGTTTGGGACTGAGTAGGTGAATATCATAAAAGATGAACAAAAGACTCTCCTTTTGACAAGTTTGAGTGGATCTGTTAAATCAATTATTTGCGAAAGTTTTTCATAGGTCAGCATTCATTTATGGGATATGAAGTGAAAAGCAATTCAATACTACCTTTTCTTTCTCTGCCTCTCTGCCTCTGCCTCTCTCCTTTTCTCTCTCTTCTCTAGGTGCTATTCCATATTTCAAATTCTGTAAAAAGCCTGGCTAAGTGTTTCTGAAGAGTCAGAGGTTGTCAGTTCGCTCAAGGACACAACCTACCTCATTCTCAAGGTCTCATGGGAGACCTTAAAAATTAAATATAACACAGGCCCTCCCTTGTGGCGCAGCGGGTTAAAGCACTGCACTGAGAAACTAAAGCCACCTCTGCATGAGTTCGATCCCCGCCTGCGCCGGAGGTGACCACATGGTGCGGCAGACCTCTCCTGACCCGCCCGCTGCTCCCCTCAGCAGTGTACTTCATTGATCTGCCTGTTCTGCTTCCCGCTCTGTCCCTGGTGAATCCTCTCACCCTCCGCATCTCTGGCCTGTACCCCAGTTCTGTACGAACAAATAAATAAATCTTAAAAAAAAAAAAATTAAACATAACACATAGGAACACTGACAAAACATGATGAATAAGTCAGAAACAGTCATGTCATCAAAGGCTAATGGAGTTATTACTGTTCTATTAGGTAAGTGGAAGTGACATCAAGACATGAAAAATCCTAGGACTACCTGGCTAGATTCTCTTTATCACCATCAACCACACCTAACACCTACTACAAAGATTGTGTGTTTTCTGAGTTGGTTTATTTTTAATTTTGACTCAGTGATCTAGTTTACCATATAGTTTAAGATGGTGCCTGGTGGACTTAGGAGTAAAACTCATTTTCTCATTCGATCAGCATTGAGTAGAAGGGTATGGAAAGAAGAGGTCACTACTACTAACAGCATCTTCCAAGAAGAGAATCTCTAATTTACTGCATTGGGAAGGGCCAGCCATATCTTTGCTCGAAGATTATTTTTCCTCATTCTCACTTTGCTTCCAAATACTTCAACAACCCTGTGAAAAGTTTAGTGTGCTGATGTCTGGAGGAAATGTAATTATGAGGTTATGAAGTTTAGTACACTAATGTTTGGAGGAAATAGAATTATGAGGCTTCCATGAGCTTTAACAGCCCTTTGTTATTGGATCTGGCAATCTGGAGTGAGATGTCACAAGGTTCCTCAATGCTCAGTGATGTCTACCCATCTTTGAGAATCTCTGTCTCCCTCCCAGGCCCAGGACACTTTCACTGACTCAGCACATTGCTCTAAAGACTGGTGATCACATGGGGGTATTTGCACTTATGCTCATGACACAAAAAGAAAAAGACAAACAGAATAATACTTTATGTTCGTGGATTACAAGAATTTACACCATCCAAATGGTTTATAGTACTGAAAGTAAGATACATATTCAACAAAACATTTTCAAAATCCAATCATATTCTTCACAGAAATTTATGTGGCAGTACAAAAGACCTTGAATCATAATAACCCTGAAAAAAACAAAAACAAAAATGGAGATATTGCACTCCCTGACTTTAAACTATTATACAATGTGACAGTAATTAAGATAGGTATTGAGATCAAAACAGACACACAGGTCAACAGAAAGAAATGAGAACCAAGAAATAAACTCACACATATATGGACAATTAATTTGCATTAAAGAAGCCAAATGCATACAACTACACCAATAAAGTCTCTGCTGGAAAAAGTGGATAGCCACATGAAAAAGAATGAAATAATATATCTCGCACCAAACACAACAACTGAGCCAAAATTAGTAAAAGACTTGGTTGTAAACCATACAGTACAGAGAAGAAAACATAAATGATATATTTACCTGAGAGACATTTTCAACTACTTGACTCCAATTAAAATGAAACAAAGACAAAACAAACAAAAAACCCAAATGGCTCGATATCAAACTGAAAAGATTCTGCACAGCCAACAGAAATAATAATCAGAATAAAAAGAGCTCCTACTGAATGGGAAAGGATATTTAGAAACTGCATATACAACCATTGGTTAATATCCAAAATACATAAAGAACCCACAGTTACAACAAAATAAAACATGAACAACCTGATTGAAAAATGGGCAGAGGATTATGAATAGACACTTCTTCAAAGAAGTCATACAGATGGACAAAGGCCCAGGAAAAGATGATTATCATCTCATTATTGTGTTTTTGGGAATGTAAATTGCTGCATCTGTTCTAGAAAGCAACATGGAGATTCCTGGAAGAAATCAGAAATAGAAATTCCAGAGAATCCTGTTCACCCACAGATTCTTTCATCAGAGTGAAATACATGACCAGGGATATGGAATGTCATATGATAAGGCAATAAGTTCGTTAAGAGAGACATAAGAAACATTTGTGTACCTATTAATAAAATTTCAAAATAAATGAATTAAACTATTAATATTGCAAGGAAAAACATAAAATTTAAAATTTCAGTAAGAAATTTCAATACCTCTCCCAATAACTCGTAGAACCAGAAGAAAGTTGTAAAAGACACAGATATTTGAACAACATTATCAACTTGACCTAGTTGAATAAATAGGACATTTCACCCAATAACAGCAAACTACAACCCTTTTTTTTATAACACATAGGACATTTACTATGGATCATAAATTAAAAAAAAAAATAATTCAAATAATAAAGTGTGTTCTTTAGTCACAATGTAACTGAAAAGGCTCTAAAAAATTCCCAACTATTTGGAAACTAAAAACCAAACTTCCAAATTACTCATCAAATAAAAAGGGAAATTAGAAATTATTTTGAAGGAACTGAATATTGTCAAAAAAGAAAGTAAAAAATTTTAGGGTGCCCTAAGTAGTACTTCAGGTTACCTTTAAAGCAATATATACCCACACTAGAGATAGAAAAACAAAAACAAAAGCAAACAAACCTCCAAACAACTCTCAAGTTAATGAACTCTGCTTCCACTTTAAGAAACTAGAAAATGTTAAATGCAAAGTTAAAAGAAAATTAAATAATTAAATCATAGTAGAAATGGATAAAAGAGAACAAAGAAAAATATCAACAAAGTATTGGTTCTTTGTGAATAGCAATGAAATTGAGAAAAAAAGAGGGCAAAATCCACAGAGTGAGAAAGTATTACTTCTACAGATTTTTCAGATATTTGAAATACAAGGTATTATAAACTAAATTTCAGATTAATAAATGTGCAACAGAGATCAAAGGGATGCATTGTTTAAAAGATACAAACTGCTAAAGCTCTCAGAAAAAAGAAAAAAAAGATAACCTCAATAGTTCTACTCTAAGAACATTATTGAATTTGTATTTTTAAACCTTTCCCATAGTAAAATTTCAAATGGTTTCCCAGGTGATTTTTATTCTTCTACAAGTAGTTATGGAATCTTTGAAAGTTAAAATTGTATCACTAAAACCATGGTCCATAAAAGGAAATATTTGTGAATAGAAATACTGTCAACATTATACAAGATTTTGCATTCTCAGCAACTACTAACTGAATGAAAAAGAAAAGTCAGATGGAGAAAATATTTACAATTATATAATAGACACAAGATTGTATCTCAAACCTATCAAGTATTCTCAAAACTTCGGTAATAATAATGAGAAAACAAACAAACTGATTAGAAAAAAATCTAGGGCATTTAAACAGAGAAGATAGTCAAGTGGCAATGACCATATAAATGGTCACCATCTTTAGTAACTGGGGAAATGCAAGATAAAAACCCAAAACCACAATGAGATTTTCCTATACTTCTTTAGGTGAAGATTTTTTTTTTTTAAGTTCAAATCAAATGTTAAAATTTGGAAAAACTGAGGGTCTCACTTATTGCTAGAGAGAACATATACGGTTAAAACAACTTTGTAAAAGTTTGACAATTTCAATTAAATGTACATCAACTCTATGATTTAGTCATTCTACTTGGTGATATTTACCCAAGAGAAATAGAGCATATGCCCATAAAACGATTTGTATGTGACTGTTCATCACAACATATTTTTTTTTATTGGACAAGCATACATCAAAAATGAACTGGTTTGTCAAAGTGTGGTTAGCCATACAAGGGAATACTACTCAGCAATAAAAAGAAATGAACTATTGCTACAACCAAACATGACCAGAACTCAAAATAATTATTTTGAATGAAAGTCAGTCAAAAGAATACCCACTTCATACTTTCACTTATATGTTTTAGGAAATGTATAGTGCAAAAAGTATATCAGATGCTTGGGAGAGATGAAAAGAAGCACGAGTGGAGACCGTAAAGGGGCACTGAAATACTTTGGTGGGGGAGTGATGAATATATTCATCATTGTAATGATGGTTTTATGAATATGTATGCGTGTTAAAACATACTTTACATGTATGCATTTGTTCAATGTGAATTCTACTTCAATAAAGTGATTTAAGGAAAGATCAAGTAACAGAGCAAGCTATGGGCTATGCAAAGGGCCAAGAAGAAACAAAATTGCCTACAGGAAAATCATTGTGCAGGAAGAATCTATCCTAAAATTATGTATGTGAGAAAGACTGCCCTACACATAAAGACTATCACACAAGGGACATTTTCGTTAAAGCAGCATTTGAGATTGTAACATAGTTAAGACAATCTCCTCTTTCAAATATTCTCTACATGTTTTTCCCAAAGTCTCCAAACTTTCCCAAACTCTACATGTTTTTCCCAAACTCAGTGAACAGAGAAAGCCTCATCTCTTATCTTCTGAATTACCGGCCCACTGAAGTAAAATGTGGCCATGGTGGAAATCACAGAAATGCCATGTTCCTAGAATAGGTTGCAGGTTCTAATCCACATTCAACTGAATTTTGTCTTGGAAAACAGATATATCAATGAGAACTTTCCTAACTGCTGCACATCAGCAAATATAATTTAGCCCTGTCTCCAACTGTCGCACAAGCTGTCAATTTCAGTGCACAGGGCAGTTTCATATTCCTTTTTAAGCACTACAAAATACCGAAGAAGTTCCCCTGTACAAGGATGTACTACACATTCTTTGTTCTCTGCGTGATTTAAGACATATTTCTTGGTTATGTGACTAGTACAAATTGAAAACCTGACATGCAGTGACATGTGTATCTCAGTGGTTGAGAATTTAGTAATGAAAAAAAAAGAAGACAAAAAGATCCTTATTAGTTACCTGAAGTGTAAGGTTATTTCCTTGGTTTAGCAGTATTTTGACAGTCTACATAGACAAAGTGAGATGGGTTGCTAGCATTGAGCTGTATGTAGCTAGCCCTGCAATTTACTTGGACATGTACAGGAGGCCCTGAAATTGAGAGAAATCTAGAGATGCATGTCCAGGAATCTCAGGAACTCAAAACAAAATATAAATGCTCTCTTTGGAATTCACTGGGTTATAATTAGAAAGAAAAATAATAGGTTAGAAATTATTGCAGTGAGTTGTATTACTTAAATACTGAGGTACCCAGCGGTATGTTAGTAAATGTTTAAAAACGGACTTGGAACCACTTGCCAATTTTGGTGGTGTAAATATTACCACCATGGCCAATTTCAATGAATGATGGGAAGAGAAACACAGTCAGCTCTCCTAAGCCTGGACACCCGCCGGTACACAAACACTCCGCTGGAAATATCTGAGGTGTTATTACAGCCAACTCTAATGCTAAAAGAGAAGTAAATGAAGTTTCTAGGATATGCCTGACTGTTCTTATTCTTTCTGGATGAATTTTTGCTTCTGAAGCTGTCTTTAAACCTGTGACAATATACTTCTATTTGAAGATGAAAAAACTCTTCAGCATTAAAAACATTGACTGCCATCAAATATTTAAATATTTTGACATTAAGGAATTCAACAAATATGCTTTTTCTTTAACAGAAGTCTTTAGGTGTTCAAACTTTATTCAAATTAAGTACTTATTGTGTAGTTCAAATTAAGCACTTATTGTTGAGTCCCCAAAAAAGAGAAGAGGAAAGGAAACAAACAAGATGACACATTTTGATATTGATTTTAGTCAAAAATAAACCTAAGGCAACTTGTTAGTAAAGAGTGAGGACCGTTAGGATAAAGTCAAACACATCTCCCACTGCAGAACTTGTGCATGTAGCCTTAAAGTAGGGAAGGAACTTGAATTTCTATTTATTTATTTTTTTTGGGGGGGGAGGGAGGAAGGGAGTGCTAATTTGCAATAATAGGGATTAAGAAGAACAGATCAAAAGCCATCTTTTTGTGGTGATTTCCACAAAGAGAGACTTTCTTTAAAGCTTAACTCTGTAAGGAAAATTAGAAGGGAATAAGAATTAAACTTGAAGTCCAACGAAAAAGGAAAAAAAAAAAAAAAAAACAAGAGCCAACAGCTCCAGCATTTCAACACAACTACAGCAAAGAAATAAAAGGAGTAACAAAAGAGCAGACATATACCCAAGTTCTGAGTCTGACTGCAGCTGGAGCACTGAGGGGTCTGTGTCCCACTGCAGGGTCCTAATCGTGCAGCACAAAGGAAAAAGAACACAGAGTATTAACAAAAGGGGAGGGAAACAAAAGAAACCAAACTATGTCATTCATCAAGGCAATGGCAATATACAATACATACACAGAACATCTCCCCTCTTCTTCACCCCTCCCACCCCACGGGCCTGGGAGACCCTTGAATATCAAACAAGAATAAAAGAGCCACCCTTTTCCCCTAATAGCTATAGGGAAATGCAAGATACAGTTGCTTTCCTGGAAGGAAGCCTAGAGGTGAATATTCAAACTCCCTTTGCACTCCACCCTTTTCTGTTTGGTTTGGGACTGATTGATTTGAGCAGGTAAACTGCTTGTGTACCTTCATGATATTCCAGAACCCATCCGCATCTGAAAGCAACAAGTATCTCTCATGCTTTGAAGAGGATCCCAATCAGGGTGCAGATGGGCCAGAGAAAGACCCTCTGTGAAAGCAGGTGGGAGCTTGCCCACTAGGCCTGCTAAGAAGCTGGCATGCTTGGTCAGTCATGACAAATACAATGCAGTTGATTTTGAGACTCATGGGTTTTTTGATGTTTCTTACCAGGATGGTCACCAACAATATTTCTCTAAGATGCCAGGGATATCTTACGTCTTTTAAATATTTCACATGAGACAGCACAAAGTATCCAGTTAACCAAGATTCCCCTTGTTACTCTTTTTCCAGTTAAGAGGACACATAGCTCCTCTATCGATACAGTGGCACAAAGACCTTTCTCTCCAGGCCCTTTCAGTTTCCCCAGCATAAGGAGTTACCAGTAAGTCAGGCGTGGGCTACCTGGTGGACAACTGATGGAACTTGGGGGCCTCAGACTCTAAGCTTGCCTCTGCAAACTTACCAGCTATGTAGTGTGGGGCACACTGCTTACAGTCTCAAGCCCAGTGGCCTTTTGTGTATTCTAAGTGTCATCCACAGGCTTAGTCCCACCAACACCTCTGTGGGAAAGGCAGACGCTTGGGTTTCACTTCATGCAAACTGGCTCCATGCTACAATTTAACCATGCCCTAGGTGATTTGTGGGCACCTCAAATTTTGAGGAGCCATGCTCAGTTTTCATATCTATGAAGACTTATCACAGCTCATGAGACCATTTATGATCTAGCCGACTGCTGTTTTCCACTGTCCCTTCCTCTCTTTATGTTCCTGGACCTCCTGGATAGTCTCCACACAGATGCTGTGTGTGGCTCATGCCTTTGCTTTGCCCGTGTCTGGGCTCAAATGTGAACTGCTCAGAGGGGCTTTCAATCCCCCACCACTCTGTCTCAAATAGCCCTTCCTATCTCACTATATCTCCCTTATCCTGCTGTACTTTCTTCATAACACTTACCTTTAGCTATGACTTCTATTACATATCAGTTTATTTGTTACTGTTTTCTGTTTAACTCTAAACTTAAGCCTCATAATGCCAGGGACACCGGTATTATATATTCCAGGGGAAAACTGAAACCATGTGTGTCACACATGTTACATCATGCATTATAAGGAGGATGGAGGGGTGGGGGTGGGGGTCCTCTGGCTTTCTATAGAGACTATATGCAATTATAAAGCACAAAGTAATTGAAATTATTTGAAAAGCAGTAGCTGTTGTTTCCACTTCTACATCTACTGTGGCTAATATGTGAGCTTGAATCATTGACCTACCTAAGCAACAAAGCCCACGTAAGCTCCTGTAGGGGTATCTAAGGGCAGACTCATAGCTTCCTGCTTATGTCTAGCTACGCTTTATCCTCTTACCTGAACCCTCTGAAACATGATACATAAAGATTCCACAGATTGAAGGCTCAGTCTGGGAAGACTGCACCCCCACTATTCCTCTCCCACTGCAGACATCAGTCATAAATCCAGGTTATTAATTTTGTTTTTGCTCCATTCAACTTGGTTCGCAGCAAGCCCTTCCTTGTACTTCAGATGTCAGGTGCAAGACTAAGTTATTACCCGTACTTTTGAACAACTGGCTGCAAATCAGACATTCTCAGAAACACCCTTCCACACACACACCCTCAAAATTTCCATCAGTTTGCTAGATGTGCACACAGAACTCAGAGGAACATTTGAATACCCAATTACCAGTTAAAAGATATAATTCAGTGACAATAGATGGCAAAGACACACAGGACAGGACCTGGAGAAAGGGCATGGCTCTCTCCAGGAGTACCATTCCCCCCCAAATTTCTACATATTCACCAACATGTAAGTTCTCTCACCACTGTCTTTTGGGGGTTTTATGTAGGTTTCACTACATAAGCATGACTGATGAACTCATTGGCCATTAGTGACTGATCTGAGAAGACTGCATCCCCCACTATTCCTTGCTTTCAATTTTCCTGGAGGTTGCAGATGGGGTACCTCCACTCACCTTTCCTGCTTCTCAGGGCAGGTGAAGTATTCAGCAGCTCCCAGGTGGTCTGGCTGCTTGGGCCCTTATCTGAAAACTCACTTGAACTACTGTTCTCTTAAGAAAAAATGATGATTCTATCCAAATCATTCTAGAAGTCCACAGACAAGCAGCCTGATTTGCAGTTAACCAGAGCAACCAAAGTGGCCTTCTTAACTACCTCACAACAGTCTGTTTCCCAGCAACACCCCCCCCCCTCACATATATATCACTCAGTAAAAGAAATCAGAGTTACTGATAATAAGGAGCAGTGGGATAAGGACTCAAGCCAAGGGTGCCATAAGGTGTTCCAGCTTTTTTGTCATTATACTCTGCTGTGGTGACTTGTAGGGAATGCATTTTTTCTTTGAAAAGGAACTTAACCCCAATGCATTGAGTGGGCGACAGTTATTTGTCTCCAAGGGTGACCTAGGAATGTGTAGTTACAGGAAAGCTTCTAACAAAGGCAGCAGTGCCTTGCAAAGGGCCAAGCCTGTGCCTTGGGTAGGAGGCTGGGTAGTGGGTGCAGCTCCACACACCACTAGCCACCGCTCAGGAACTTGAGGGTGTAGCCCAGAGCACTCGCACACTTCTCTTCTGCCTGATGTTAATAACATATGTGATGTGTAAAACATCAAATGATGATATTGGCTTTCCGTTTTCTCTTATTAGAATGCTTTCATCTTACCAAATGAGATTGTTTTTAATTGACTTTTCAACCATCTTATCCCTGACTATGTCATAAAAATGATGGCTGTCTCACTTTCCTGTGCACTTGGAAATCTTGCCAGACAGCTTATCTTTAAAATGGAAGAAGTAGTGCAAAATAAAACATATGGGAACATATACACATTATCATAAAATACTTTCATATAGAAGTCAACCTGTTTGCTATAGGAACTAACTCTATTGTTTCGGTATTTCTGGTATCAACCAATCAATGCATAAAGAAATAATTTTTGATAATAGCATTCACTTACTTGATAATCATCTATTAAGAACTTAATATGTAAATTATGGCAAAAGATGATTAAAATAGTTCAAGAAACCCACAGTTCTTATGAAGAAATAAAATATATCACAGTTTAGTAAAAAAGGTACAAGGTCAAATATGCCAAAGAGCAACACCCAGGTGTACTGTGGAATGTGGGACTTAGAATTAAGAATGTTTCTTTTTAGTATAAGAAAGGAACATTTATACCCAATGTAATTGATAACAGTTACACAGAGAAAGGCCTTCTCATTATTTGCCCAAGACTTGGCAAGATTTAAAGTTTCAATAAAAATGAGCTGAAAAAATAAATGAGTATCATAAGAAAGATTATGATTATCATTTCCTTCCAATGATGTTTATTCTGTGTTAGCCAGCTAGGAGGCATCCATACTTCCATTATATTTCAGAAGCCAGAGAGGAGATGCCCCCCACTCTGAAAATATCAGATTCTATTTCACATGGGTTTTGAAAGGTACAATAAGATTGGGCCATAAACAACTCATTTTCATCAGTGTCTAGCTTAATGGACTTAGGTGGCTGAGTGAGTCAGGAGGTCAAAACAGATCTTTGTATTTTAGATGCCAATTTACCAATTTATTACTGTTTATAAACAGTAATTGTTAGGCAGAGCAGTTATACAAGACTAAAACATCTTCTGTCCTTGATGACCAGATTTCTAGGAAGTCAGAGGTTCAGCAGTGACTTTGGAATCAGAACAAGTGAAGCTAAATGTTTAACTACTGCAGCTCTTCCCTGCACCCTCCCAAGCCCTGCTTATCTTTCAGCAAGCCCAGACATAACTCCCTTATTGCTGCCAGAGTCTCCATTTTCCCTTATTCCTGGGATAACCAACCGAGCCCTTCCTGTCACCAAAATCCTAGACCTCACTTGTAGAACCACTGTAAGCACTTCTTAACAAAATCCCACTTTATGGCAATTTGCTCAGCAACCTTGAACTACTTCTGTTTTTACATGTCTTCATCCCCATTTGGCCTACATTCATCCCATCCAGGTTTTTCAAGCTGTGTATTATGTGTGCACATATACACACCTGGATATGTATATACACACATATACCGCACATTAAAAAAAGTATTGGCCAAGTACCTAATATGTGTCAAGACTGTATGGCATAATAAAAAAAAAAAAAAATCACTGATCTCTGGCCTCCCTGGTCACATAGGGGGTTAAGTATCAGCACTATCCCAGAAATGGTGACCCACATGGCACAGCAGACCTTCCCTATCTTGCCTGTTGCTCCCTTCAGCAGTGTAGTTCAGTAGATCTGCCTGTTCTGCTCCCCATTCTGCCTTTGGTGAAGCTTCTCACCCCCCCCCCCCGCACATTTGGCCTGCACCCTAGTTCTTGTATGCATAAATAAATACAATCTTTACCAAAATCACTGGTCTCACATAAATATACTCTAAATAAAGTATATATGATTTGAGAATAATGGTTTGTAACACTGTTCAAGAGTATAAATATTTAAGAGCTCTAAGTACACAAGTAACACTGCTTTAGATGGCTTCAAATTAAATCTGTCAAAATACTAGAAGCAGGCTCCTTAGAAGAAAAAAATTTATCTTTATATTCCTTGCAATCTGGTATTTATTGTGTCAGCTACTTATTGAATGAATAGCTGAATCAATGAATAAATGAATGGTCTTTACCTGCAGACGGGTGTGAAGTGTCAGGGATAGTTGATTTCCAAAGAAGTACTTCTAACTTTTTATCAAAAAGTGAAAGAATTAATCAGGGCATGTCTGTGTGACTCCTGACTCTCTGAAGGAACTTGGCAAGGAACTCAGCCTGAGGCGGCAAGTTGCCATCACTCAGCATTTTCAGAGTCACTCTGGCTGAAGAAGGAAAGCCTACCTTAAAGATGCTAGTCACAGGGCCTCTCTGGTGGCACAGAGGTTAAAGTCCCAGTGCTATTGCGCTATCACCAGCCTTTGTGGTCTGAGTTTGATCTGGCCAGGGAGGTGACCCACATGGCACAAGCAGACCTCTCCTGTCTCACCTGCTGTTCCCCTCATTGGTGTATTTCAGTTGATCTGCCTCCTTTCATCCCGATCTGTCTTCTCTCTTCCCCCCACATCTCTGGCCTACGCTCCAGTTATGTATAGCTGCATAACTCCAGTTTTATTATATGCACAAATAAAAATCTTAAAAACAAAAACCAAAAGACATTGACCATGGAACTGGGCTGTATCTTTTCTATTAAGTTAACTCAGCAACATTTAGCTTGTTCTTGAAGCAGTGGTATTAGAATTCAACTTTTCACGTTCTTCCTTTTCTCTCTAAGATGTAGAGACAGCTCAGGACCAGAATACCAAGCTCCCCTGAGCATCATAGCTTTTCTGGCCTCTTTCCACATGTCTTCTCTGTCAAACAAATCATGAGTCACTAATCAGATAAAAAAAAACCCACTTGGGTCAATGTGAGCACAGTGCTAGCAGAAAATCTGCAGTCAGTGTCATCCCCAATATCTCTTTTCTGAGGCTGAAAAATAAGGACATTGTAAAATCTACCATCTCAATCTGTCACAGTCATTCACATGATGTTAGTTAATTAAGGGTGGTATTTAAATAACAATGTTCTACTTCCTAGACACCATTATTTTTTACTTAGTACTGGCGATGATAAAAATTTGTCTGGTATCAGGAAGAGAAATGATATGTTAACATGTTTATATTGGCTTAAGAGAGATCAAAATTACTGATTAAAGAGTGGTTAAGAATCAGTCTCTCTAGAAACTGATAAAATAAAATATACATTATAGTATTTTCTATTGTGTACCACATGAGTGGATCAGTTAAAAATGTGTGAGAAACTTCTTAATTTACTGTGTGAGAAACTTCTCTCTGTTGGCTGAGATCAAAACTCGAATGTAGAACTCAGTACAGCCTCTATTTAGCCATACCAGAAATTCATCTGAGCTGTATTCAAATAGAAATGTAAGATCTCCCTCCCATCATGAGGCAAGGGCATGCTCTCCCCCAAGTCTTATACAGAGGCTACATAGTCCAGTGAGTACTTTCTCTAGAGGAAAGCTCAGCAACCCCTCATTGTTACAGATGCTTACTATGTTGTTACAAGCTTACGGGCACACGTTTGAATACAGACTGTCAAAATATCAAATGCTTTCAGTGGATCCTTTGTGTGATACACAATAGAAAACACTATAGTGTATATTTTATCCATTTCTAGAGAGACTGACTTTTAACCACTCTTAAATCAGTAATTTTGCTCTCCCTTAAGTCAAATTAGGTAGTAGCTTGTTGTCAATGTCTCTTCACTTAATAACAAAGAATTTCATGTATAGAAAATGTTAATAGCCTCATTAGATTTCCTGCAAGACTTTGCATTTTTTTATGACTACAATCTCCTTACTGTCTTTTTAGGCTCTATTTCATCAATGATCATTAGAAGATGGCAATGATTTTAGAAAAAAAAGGGTCAAAAATCCTTTGAGATTTATGTAATGCCAGTGGATCTTAATCTAACTGCAGCTAAAGATCAAAGTCTAAGGATTTTCGGTTGGATATTAAGCCCATGTAGCCCCTGAACACCTTTTCCTTTCTTGATGTCACTGAGAAAAGAAAAGTAGTGACCAGCTGCAGCCAGCACAGTGGCCCATAAATAAATCATTCTCTTTTCTTGAGTTCAGTAGACAGGAGATCCAGGAAAGCCTGAGTTTATCAAATATCTAAATTAAACCAAAACATTAATCAAGCTGAAGTTTAGTATCAACTACATGGAAGCCTAGTGTTTAAACTGAACAGCAGCATTATCACAGACACCTGACCCTTCATCCAGAATTCTAAGCTGGAGTAGACATGATGCTGTGAGCCTGAAAAAACACTAATTCCTCCACTCTATACCCTTGCTCTCTTAAAGAGCTGCTAAAGACACGTCTTCATGGGCTGCAGTGAAGTCCCCTTCCCTAAAGAAAAACCTGATACCAAGGTTTTGGTTGATAAATACTCTTAGCTGAAAGAATAGGCCTTGATTTTTAAATATAACGGAATTATGTTGGGGAACCTATGGAAACTGAAGATCGTTTCAGCTATCAGATATAATGAAAATGTATTAAAATTCAAAGTAGACATCCTTGTTAGAAAAGTTCAATAGTTTGTACAGTACACCATTTGTCATATGTATAATAACCTATATACTATGACAAAGAACACACACTAAGGTGTTAGAGTGCTAATGTCTAGGATAGGAACAGGGATTTCTTATATTTGCTTGTCCAGCTTTTCTAATTGCATAAATTCATGGACAGCATTAAAAATAAAATATGTGGAGGTGGCTTGAATGTCCTACTTGATAGGAAAGTAAGACTTAATTATTTTGTTAAGATCATAGATGATTAAAAAATAAAAGAAATCCCTTCTCTTACTACCACCATCCAGCACCACCATCCCTTCTCACCACAGACAAACATCAGCAATCTCCCTCTTTGACTAATTTGTTCAGGATGTTATGAATAGGTTATTTCCATAACAGGAGATCGTACAAAATGTTATCACATTGAGGCAAGCTATCTTTGAAATCATTTTGAAAATTTTCTCCCTTAAATCATGTGTGGGACAGACTGTAGTCTTCCCCTGTGTCCAGGTGAACTTTATGAGGTCCATACAATTTCCAAGGTTTCTGCAGGTTATTACAGTCTCTAATTTATCTTTGTCACTGGAAAACCTAATGAATGTCAGCTAAAACTAGGATGAGCCTAGAACAGAGTCCTTTGTGAGCCATCCAGGGGAATGAAAGGGTATTATCTAGAGTCATTTCTGCGTAACTACCCGGAGGTTAGTAATCAAGGATTAGGCAACCCAGCTTCTAGGGACATAAACATTTGTCCTTGGTTGTGTCATGGCCAACATTTTTTACATAAGTACCTAGATGAAGATATAGGCATGCTTATCAAATTTGAAAAAGATAAAAATATTTTATGAATATCTGGAAAAAAATCTCTTCCCATTGGAAAAATAGGAAAACAGAACAGCTAAAACACCTACCCTTAATATTAATAGCTAGCCGATTTTACCTATCCAATGAATATCTTACATATACAAAAACTTACTATAGGTGAGACTCCTTTCCAGGTGCTTTACAGACATTAATTAGTTTAATCCAACAATAAATTTGTGAGTAGATTATATCTCACTTGTATCAACTGTTGTTAGAAACAGTGTAGGGTACAGATAGAGAAGTTGCAGAAAATTGAATCAAGCTGCTTAGGTTATAACCAGTGCCATAGATATGTCCTGCGTAAACCTGAGAAAATTACTCTATTCCTTAGTGTTTTTAATCTGTGAGAAGTAGGATAACAGTTATTCATTCAACTATTATCAAAATCTACAATAGAGACACAACTTAATATCTCTGGTCATTTCCAAAGTAGAAAAACATGTATTCAACTCTATATAAGTCATTTTTTTTTTTAGGACTTCACATACATGGTCACTCACATATAAAAGATGCAGGCTATTGGCTTGAGATTAATATTCTCAAAAATTAAGAATATTTTTATTTCTAGTTTCTATTTTAAACTATTTCTATTTCTATTTTAAACAGGAATAAATATTTAAATTTGTCAAGTACCATTTAAGTACATACTACAAATACTACTTTTCCCTCTTTAACCTTCTTATATATGCTAAAATGTTAACACATTTTCTATTTGAAAATATTCTTGAGTCTCTGGAACAATCCAAATCATCACAGCATAGTAGAGTCTTCTTAAATTGTGTGACTTCAAGTTGCATAGAGAAAAATTAGGACTTTTTTCACTCTATGTATAAGTAAAATTAGTCTTTAAAATGATTTGTTAATAAAATGGATTGTTCTTGGCCTAATATGATTAACTGAGAAATGACTAATTGATTCTATCAAGCTATCAAAAGAGAAAAATATCACAAATGTTAACTATAAATGAGAAGCAGGCTATAACAAAAGCAGAAACTGCAAACAGAGATTCTAAGTTTTAAAAGGTTTAAAATTTAGATCATACTAGTGTAATTAAAAATTGATTACATATTTCTGCTTTCTATTCATTTTAAAATTTTTACACAATTGCTCTAATTATCAATAAAGGAATTATTATATTCAATTTTTAAAAAGCATTCTTTTAACCTTTTCTCTGTAACAAAATACACTTAATACATCTATTTGTAATTTTACAGGAGTTATATAAGAAATGTTTACAATTGTGACTAAAGAAAATTTTAGCTTTGGTTTAAATTTTGGCAAATGAGTAAGAAAATTTAATGTGTACCTTTAAGTGTGATGAGATGTGTTAATTTGATTCCTAAATTATCTTCAGAAAGACTTTGCATATTTGAAGACTACAAATTCTATACACATAGGCATGCTTAGAGTTATATTCTTAGGATTTACCAAGGTCATTTCCCAGGCTCATGCTTGATGACATTCAAGTTAACAGTAGGTGTTTTCAAAAATGTTTCTCCTACAAAAATGACATTCCAAGTGGGATTTTGAAAATTAAAATATTTAACAGTTTCTGCCACTTATTTCTCGTATCCATTGAAACACAAAATGAATTTGCACAGATTTTTTCTAAGTTCAAAACAAAGAAAAGATTTACTAGGCTATCATAAATCCTAAAGTTCCACACAAGTTCAAAAGTTTCCTAAAGCAAGCTTTGTGCTTAGTTTTTCTGAAAATCATCATTTCCACAATGTCACCTTTCTTTTATTCCTCTGAAAATAGCACTTAACAAGGGATTTGCTCATTGACTTCTAGTTGCCTTCCTTGTCAGAATATTCCTATAGAGAACCAAGGCTATATAGGGTGGGAGCAGATAGCACCTCCTCCAGAGTGATTCATTAACTTTAGGGGGGAAAAAATCACATAAGGGAGAAGAAATGAAGAATGATGTTCCCTGAGAAGGAATAATTGCTGCTGTCCTAAGAATGCTAAAAGTGCAGGCAGCCTTCTCTACGAAGTCTTCAAAAGGGCTCATCAACTGTGAAGTCAGTAATAGAATTAATGCTGCCAAGCACCTTGAAGCTAAGCATCAATGCCACAACGCCATCACTGTATTGAACAGGTCACTATATTATCTTAATGATAGGCCAGTGGACCCCTAAGCAATGTGAGTATACAATTCCAGCTCTTTTAGATCTTACATAACTGTGTTATTAGTACTTTTCTCCCCTCAAGACCTTTTGAAGTGTTCAAAGCAAAAGATGAGAGCAGACGTGTGTTGCCCCAAATCACAGAGGTGATTTGCTAAAATAAAACAGCCTGGTGCCAGCAAAAACCTATACTTTCATTTTTTTCCTTCAAATTCAAAGCAGTGTCCACTGTTTTTAAAAGGTCTATGGAAATGAAATACTTGAGTCTGAAACACACCAACAGGCAGATGAGGTAATTCCAGTCTTACATGTTGGCTTGGGAAGACAAAAAAAAAAAAACTCAGGCTAGTACTAGATGATTCTTATTTTCATATATTTTGGTACCAAAATTTCCTAAAACTAGATGGAAACAATGCTCTTTCAGTAGAAAATGCTATGATAATGTATATATGAAAAAGTCTAATGCAAAATTCTATACCTTCCCCCCAGTAAATACACTAACAAGAAATGTACAAAAGTAAAGAGGGAGACAAGAGATAAAAGATACATAGACAAGCCAAAGGCTGCTGTTTGAGTGGCAGTGCTGTGGATAACTTATCCTTTCTTTCAAAATTTATTAAAATGTTTTGTGATTTTTTTTTTAAAATGAAGAGTCATTGAGAGAAGTCACAAATCACCAGCCAGAGGCCAAATCTGGCCACACTACTTTTAACATTTAAATTTTAGTGTTCAAAAGCATTGCTATACCACGAAAGATAATAAGCCACCATAAACTGAAACCTAGTGACTGTGCAGACACATGCGTATTTGACAATGGAGTGGTAAGTCTCAAAGTTTTGGGATTTTGCATCATTAACATTCCACCATCCTTTGTAAAGGGACAATTCTTACCTTGTTAATGGTCCCAGGTCACCCGAGTCTTGGCTTCCAGCTTCACTGGGAGTGCTCACTGATTTCGAAGAGGGAGACATAGGGGTTGGGACTAAATAATGAAAATAACAGGTATCCCATGTTAAAAAATGCAGCGGCTGCACTGGGGAAGAGCAGTGTCAGATAAATCAAAACAAATGGGCCCAAATTAAAGTGGTTACGTGGTCAGGAGAGATTAAGATGGGATACAGAAGAAAAAAAAAAAAAAAAGGAAAGAAAAGGAAGAAAGTCCAGTGAATTTTTTACATTTTTGAAATAAAAACTTCAAATGAAGTTAGAATTAATTTGGAGATTCTGAGGTCACATCGACCTTAACAACAACAAAAAAATGGAGACGCGAGTTATTCAATTAATTTAAATCAAATATCTCTCCTGTGGTTAATGATCCCTAGAAAATTCCAGTTCTCCAGTTTACTTGTTAGTATCGATGTGACCTATTGAAAAGTAAGATGAGGTGTCTATAAAACTTTCAAAGATTATAAAAAAATGAATTCTGAGTGCTTTTAAATGACCAAGGAGTAACAATCAAATCTGCTGTATGTCTGCATTTGTGGGAAAGCTATTGTCAGTGGAGGATAAACTGTATTTGCTCTGAGACTCAGTGACAAAGACAGGGTAAACGCTGAACCTGGTAATTTAAAAATCTCTTTCCAAACAAAAGAAAATGCCAGGCTGCTTTATTTTTACATTTAATTAATAGTTCCATCCCATTGTACTATTTACTGTGTTTGGGATTTTTTTTTTTTTCTTTTTTTTCTTTTTGCCTCCCGTAGCTCTGGGAGGCACTGCTATGGGCACATAAGTAAACTTCATTCTGAAGACAGGAGAAACAAGTTCAAAAATTGAGGTCAGTGAAAGCTGAAAATCGGGGCATGTGGGTAATAAAAATGCTAAAGGAAATGCAAATGTATTTTTTTCTCTATCCTTTTCTCTATCAGATACAAGCCAAATGTCCTTCAGATAGAGGCTGCATCAGATGGCCAAGATGGCCCCAGGCCAGATGAATTCAACTAGTTTTCAGTATCACACACGCCAGAGAAGCCAGATGGGCAGAAAGAAATGTCAGTGCATACTGTAGAACCCATTTGGTTTCAATCAAGTGCAATTTCCTTTTATTTATTTAATAGGGTAAAGAGTTTAACTGTTTTGTCTAAATCCTATAACACAATGGCAGATCTGTCAAGAAACTAGGACTTTTCATGTGTCTCGCTGTTCATTTACTGATTACCTCAGCAGTAAGTCAGAGGGTATGTGAGAGAGATGGATGAAAATTGAAAATGGGGTCCACCTTTGCCAGGGTCCCATGGCAGGATGGCTTAGAATTTAGTCATGGTTTAGGGATATTTAACTATTTTGATCTTAAGGTTTAAATGTTGGCTTTATGTAGAAAAGAGAGATTAGAACACACTACTGCTGCGTTTAACCAGTGCTCACACTGTAACAGAACTTCAAAGATCTTTTTGAGGCAAAACTGTAATGGATTTCTAAGTGTCTAATTTATATTGAAGATCAACTAAGTACAAAAGGTGCATCAGCACCTCAAAGCAAGCCCATCAAATGTGCCATAGGTTACATATTCCAAATCATAAAGAAGTAAAATAAAATATCCAACATCTTATCAGGGTTATTATATCATTGTTAGACATGATTTCACCTATATAAATTGAAGTTGAGTATAAATGTTGTTCATGGTGTTTAAATTTTGTGTGTCTGGGTTAAATTATATTTATCTATCCTTAAATTTACAGGTGTATATTGATCTTTTTCTTTTTATATTGATACAAACCCTTGCCATTTTATTATATATGATGTTATCTTTAGCCTTAGTTTAAGTAACTGTAGAAATAAATGGAAATTTATTTTAATATAAAATCCAATGATGGAATTAAAAGACAAGCCATTTTTAAAAGAACTGATATTGTGCCTATTTGTGTCTTATTTTAAAATCTCTCTCTCTCTCCCTGCTATCATATAGTTTTATAGACACCCTAGGGTTACTCTGAAGTATATGTAAAGCAAATACATAAAACAAAATAAAATAACTTTACATGAGAGATATAGCATTAAGTGACTGGATAAACACATAATGTACAAATTACCTTTAACACAAACAATAAAACAGCTCAATATTCAAACCCTAGTGATAAATGAGTTCATGAGCAATTAGCTAGGAATGAATGAGTTGAAGGAGGGTTGTCATGGTGATTAGTAATATAACCAAGACATACAATAAGATCAACTGGATATACACTTATTACTTAGCAGCTGATCTATCACCATTTTAAGCTTCTTTTCAATTTTCTGATCAAATATTCTGCTTTCATTATGGAAGAGCTCGATGCCTGTAGTGATTATGAAATTCATAACCAGATTCATGGTATTTGGGTTGGCAAAGAGAAGCTAGGATTCAGCAATGGAAATGAACATTTTCAGAAAAAAAAATCCAAGAATCCTTATATTCACCATATGGCAACTTTACATTTAATTAAGAATAAAACATTCTAACAGTAACAGAGCAGGGAAGACTGACCACATAACCAGTCAACAAGCAGCTAACAACCCTACAACCTGTTCTCCTATTGCCTCTTAACCACCTCAGCTCCCAAAGTAAGTATACCATAAGCCAAGGAATTTCTTAAATTATAAAAATAAGGGCTTAAAAAAATAGTAAGCGCTAGACATGGTACATACACCCCGCATAAGTCAAATTAGATAAGCAGTAAGGCAGAGCGTGCCAGGTACCTAGAGGGGGCTCCGGAGATATTCCAATGCTCTGCAGCAGGGCCTCGGTCTCTCGGCGTTTGCGATCTAGATCGGAGTCATCCTGAACAGGTTCTTTCTTTTGCTGCATATCAGCCTAAGAAAAGGAGAGGTTGGTAACAAAAGTCAGTTACAGAACTAAATGCATGCTTCTGGCTGAAACTGAAAATGGTAAATGTGTGTAGGCAATGCCAGGTAAAATCCTAAATAAATATAATCATGTTACAAGGATGAAAAATGTGTTAACTGCTTTATTTAATACTTATTAACCAATACTTTCTCTTTTAGTTGAAAGTTTTTTTACTGCATTTATCACATGGTCTGAAAGTTTCTCTTACCCAGTGTTTGAAGAAATCACCAAAGCGAAGTATTTCTGACTGGGACAAGAATTTGTTTTGACCTCCTTGTCCCTTCTGAATGACATAGTATCAGTTTTTTGATGAGTATATGTTTGTAGTAATATTCATACCACATGTTTGAGATTAGGCAAATAAAGGATTATTGCCATCTGCCTAAAAGATACATTTATTTGTAAAAATACATTATTTGTATCAGCAATCTAAGTTTACCACAGCCTAAAATACATCAGGATAAATGTTTGTTAAAGTATGTAAACAATAATGATGAAAGCCTTATTACTTGATTCTGATTTTCCTAGCCTTTCATTAAATATGTTGACTTGAAGAAGAAAATTGTATAGAAGCATACTGAATAAAAAGTCACTTCAGGGAGGTTCCTTTCAAAAACTGTGCCTGAGCTTCTGAAAGAATCTGTGTGCAATTTGACAAGGGACTAAGGTGATGGTTTATGGGTGATGTGTGGTGGGAGATTTATAGCAACTACATCTGAGGGGGGAAATCAAATATGTACAAAAGTGAACAGTGTTAGAAAATAAATTTTAAGCAATCTATAAAAAAGAAGAATCTGTGTGCACTTTGCTGTGATAGGATAGTAACCAATTAAAACACACGTTTGAGACATTCAGAGGTAATGTGACATTCAGGGCTCTTTATTCACAGCATAGTAGTAACTACCTATGCATTTGCCCATATCTGAAACATAACAATATCCTTTGATATTGCAGTTAGCTCACAATTAAACTTTGTGAAGTTATGGTAATGAAAGGTCTTACAGCTTTTCAAAAAAATTAACTATTCTATTATCAGACCCACTTTCCTCCCCAGGACAAGTTGGGCACCATATCAGGCACATCCACCCCTTTAGAGTTACAGAGGCCATTTAAAGCCAGGATGCATCACTGGCATTGTGGCATCGAAAGCAGAAAGATTTTGCAACTTTTGACTTTCTCCCAGATGGTAACCTACACACCGACTATAAGCTAAATGCATTTTGGCACACAAAGCTCAGCTCAACACTTTTGCTTATTAACCCTGGACTCAAAATTTAAAAATTGTGAAGCCTCTACATTGTTAGAGAGTAGACTGCCATATTACGGGGGCAACTAAGGGCTGCTGAAACTGCTTGTGGATATTAGATAGCCTCACATTAATCCAGGTTCTGAAATGTAGTACAAGCTCTATTAGTGAAGCCCTTAAATTTCACACTATTGGGCCCTCCCTGGTGGCACAGCAAATTATAGCACAGCACTAAGAAGCTAAAGCCACTTTCGCATGAGTTCAATCCCCACCCTGGAGGTGACCCACATGGCACAGCAGACCTCTCCTGACCTGCCTGCTGCTCCTCTCAGCAGTGTACTTCAATGATCTGCCTGTTCTGCTCCCCACTCTGTCTGGTGAATCCTCTCACCACCCCTGCACCTCAGTTCTATATGCACAAATAAATAAATCTTAAAACACACACACACACAATTTTCCAGTGTTAACATCTGAACTACAGGAGCAAGTTCAAAGTTTATACATACGAAAGAAGTAAAGACAGAACTAAGATGAGAAAAGGGATGTAGCAGAGTGAGTTTCTCAGTCAACATTCACTTTTGTCAAAGTTAAGAGGAAGATGGTAGTGGGTGGTATGGTGGCGGGACCTGAAGGGGGCAATTCTATATACTTCTAAACCATGTACAGGGTTATAAACCCAGATCATTTAAATAATAAAAGGAAGGGTAGACAGGAATGAAAATAGAAGAAAAAAGGATCACCAAGGCAGCTGCTGAAATACAAATTAAAATGCTTCAAGAAGCTGAGTTCATCTTAGGAATTCAATCTGAACCTTGGGGTTATACATTATATGTGGCGACTTCTACCAACCATACCCCGTCAGAGAGTCTTTTTACAAAAGCACTGTTAGAAGGAATCATTTTGATTTTCACTCGCCCAATTCTCACAATAGTCATTTCTATATCCTAGCAACAACACATCTTTAACTTCCTTCACCCTTTCAGCAAAAAAATGTGAAGGACAGCAAAGTACATGGTGATGAAACTGAGTGCTCAGATAAAAAAATGAACAGAAAAAGATCTTCCTAATAATTTCTTTGTAAATAATCTTAGGACATACTACCTAGAAAGTTTTCATTACATATGTTCCATGCAGAAAGAAAATCTTTTTTTAGATTTATTCCAATTTTAATCATTAAGCAGTCAAGAAACATACCAGAGGGTAAATTACAGGTCCACATAGATAACCATTCACTGTGCAAGTGTAAGAGATTTAAATGTCACTCTCACAATACAAGTTGCAGCTACAAATCATTAGCTACCTTTCATCTTCTAAATTTTTAATGAAACAGGCAATATAATCACATATCAGTAAGGAAAATGGATATCTAGATATAGCAGAAGCTTAGGAAAACACTTAACATTGACCATGAAAAATGCAAAATGAGATAACTGAGGTTTATTGGAAACAAAGACAGTCCCTGTTTTTTGATCACCTGTTACAATTAACACCATAAATTGAACAAAGTGCTCTTACCCACAACAGCTATAAAAGCGTCCCATCAGGAAACTTGATTTTCCCCATATTAATCCTATAGAGTTTTATTATAATTTAATGACTCAGTAAGGAGTAATTTCACAGTACTAGTAAGTAAAAACATGCTAGGTGTCTTCCCCAGCGAGGGATATTTCTATTTATGAAGAACAATCATCTCCGAGATCCAGAAGGATATTCAGAAAAATAAAATTTGTCAGTTGAGAATTGTCAGTCACTTTTCCAAAGACAGTTTCATGGTTATTAGAGAAACTGGCGAGGACAGGCCAGGAAACCTCTGGCCACCCCAGCTCACAGCTACTTGGCAGAAAGCCAAGGACAGGACCAAACTTCACGGTGGCCTCCAGTAAGAACCACTCACTGCACTGAGGCCAGTTTTTCATGAAATCAGGTCTGCATCTTAAATGGTAGCCACGATATTTATTTTAAAATCAGGTTTCATTCAAAATACCACAACCAAGAAAGCAATTACATCCAAAGGAGCAGAGAGCGGTAATTTTATACACGTAAGGAGTTTTCTGGATTCTGTGGAGACAATCAAACCGGGTGGTCCTAATTCGCACCAGTTTTCTGTCATGGCAAAAATAGTCACTCAGATCAGCATTTAGAATATTAGTTCCTTTTTTATTCTAAACTTATTTGTTTTATTTGAAATTTAAGTCTAAGTAAAGTTTACAAAAATCAAACCTATAATATTGAAGCTGAGTTTAACTTTCTACAAACAAAAAACTAGGGGGAAAAAAATCTTAAACTAGGCATTAATGACAGTGCCTAGGATCCCACAGACTCGGCATCTGAAGATTCTAAGGAATTTGTAGAAAAGATTTCCAGATGCCTAGACAGGCTGTAATCAGCATCACAAACCTGCCTTGACTAGTTCCCGTGTCCTCTTATTCATTCATTCTGTAATCCAGGATTAAAGTCCTACTAGGTGATCTGTGCTAGCTATTGTTTAAAAAGACAAGTGAAGTGGCAAACAGAATGATCTGTGCTAACTGTAAGGTCAAGGAGAGTGTAGGTCAAGGAGAGTGTAGGTCAAGGAGAGTGTAGGCCAAGGAGAGTGTAGGGCAAGGAGAGTGTAGGTCAAGGAGAGTGTAGGTCAAGGAGAGTGTAGAAGGCTAACCCAGTCACAAGAACAGAAAGATAGCACAGAGGACTTCTTATAGGAAGTGATATTTGAGAAACTGTAAGACATCTAGTTAACAGCCAGGCAAAGGAAAGTTGATGAAGAAGGTGAAATGAACAAGAGCAAGATAATATTTGCAAACTCCCAGTCAATAGCTGAATCAGGCTGGGATGTAGATATTAGGGAGAAAAGCAATAGAGTGCGAAGAGAATACTATGTCTGCACAGAACCTAGTGAGCATTTTAAGTTGGGGAAGGAGATGGTGAAAGCACATTTTTGATTTGAACAACTGGTTAGAAGAGGGGGCTCTTGAGACGGAGATAAAGTAAGAGAGCCCTCAAGCTTAGACCTCTGGGGCCCACTTTCCTCTACTGATACAAGGGTATCAGAATAGATTATCTCCACAGTTTTTGTTTGTTTGCTTGTTTTAGCAATAGAATGCAATAGTCCCAGAAAATTAGGGAACTTGAGTTCTAAGGCCCTCTGAAAATGGGGTATTTTGGGAAAATGGCTTCATCAGCAGGGACCCTGACAAATCTGAGCAGCTGGTCTGTGGGGTCCCATTCTCCTACTCTGGAAGCCCGTCTCAGGGCCAGGGCAACTTGTATCTTACTGAGCAGTTCCTCTATATCTTTTCATGCCTCTACAGTGTCTTCCTGGTTCCTCACAGAACTCCCTACAAAGGCACAAATCTGTCCCATTTTACAGAAAGCAAACAGGTTCAAAAGATCATCTATTCATACAAGGTCACTGCCAGTCACATTCAGCTCTAAAGCCTTTATACATAACCAGTGAATCCACAGTCTTCTGTGCCTTACAGCACCAGTTTCCGAACAAACCAAGTCATCCCAGTATACAAATAGTGCTGAGACTGAACCACTGGAGAAGATGGGTTCGCAGAAGGTCCGGATGTAAAGATGATATAGACCAGTGAGGCCCTGTCATTTGGTCTTCTGAATCAGGAACTTCGAGAAGGTAAAATAGAACACTGCATTGTCACCGGAGCAGGTCAGGACGTCACAGTTTAGACTACTAGGTCAGCGTAGAAATAAGAAAATGAAGACTGTGGGATTTTAACTGCAGAACTAAGTAGAAGGTCTAGAGTAAGTAGGGTCTAGGTGCTACACACCCCACCATCTGCTGTCCCAAATCCCCCAGGGTTCTGTTTGCAGTGTAACCAAGTCACACCGCCATCAGCAAGGCTGCTTGGTATAGCTTGTTCTTTTTGTTTAAAGGGTGGTCATTTTGATCAGTGTTGTTTGCCTGTAATTTCCCCCCAAATGTGTAAAATGACAAAGATGAAGCAGACAGTATAATTTAGAACCAGAATTCCCATATCACATCACATTTTGCAGTAATTCTATGAAATTCAAGTTGGATATTAGAATGTCAGTTTTAAAGGAAACGGGTTATTAGTAAAGGATAACAGGTGCTTTAAAACTACAGTAAGTGTTGACATTTGAAGGAAAGAAAGCATAATAACTTAATGCTTTTCTTGGCTTGGCATGGAAATGAATGGCCATTTCTTGTCAATTCTCACCTCTACTTCAAGCAAAGACTACATATGTAACAGCAAAGATCTCCCAGAGGAAAGCATTATGAACACGGCCAAGGACAAATAAACTATAACATCAATCAAAGTGTAAAGATACAGAGAGCCAGAGATGCCAAGGCTACAGTGGAGCTGTAATTATGTTTTACTTTGTGGAAAATAATTGTCTGTTACCTTGATGCCTAGCCTTATAATCTGAAACAACACTTATTTGGTTTGTAAGGCATCAAAATACCTTCATTTTTTCCTTAAAGAAACACCGAGTTTCTCCCTGGTGGTGCAACAGGTTAGGACACAGCACTGCAAGTGAGCCAATAGCCACTTCAGTGTAAGTTCAGTCCCCACCCCAAAGGTGATCCACATGATCCAGCAGACCTCTCCTAACCCCACCATTGCACTCCTCAGCAGTGTACTTCATCAATTTGCCTGTTCTGCACCCCACTCTGTCTGTGGTGAAGCCTCTTATTGCCCCTGCACCTCTGGCTTGTACCCCAGTTTTGTATGCATAAATAAATAAATCTTTGTAAGAAAAAGAAACAGGGAGCAGGGAAGCAGGTCTGGCTTCTAGACACACTCCTGTATCACACAATACAAAGTTTCCATCCTAGAAGATAATTCAAAATTATCTTTTGGCATCTGGTTTTTGTACAAGATGTGAGATATTTTTACACTGCCAAAATGAATTGGAAAACTACAAATAAATTATTTGTTGGCTACAGATTGTAGAAGAAAGCATGATATGACAGCAAGGCACTGAGTTGGGAAGAGTCTGGCAGGGGAGACGCTATATTTCACGACTGGGTTTCTGCTGCATGGCTGACATGAAGAGAGGTCTCAATGGAAGGCCTCCAAATTTATTCTAGTTTTAACATCTCATATTTCTTCTAGGTCTATGGATTAGAAGCTACTGAGTACAGTACTCCCTTGCCCCTTGCTCACCCCAGTGGAGGGAAATGCAGCTTGACCAGATCTGCGCTTCTTAATTGCCCTGAAAAATGCAAAATGTATATGACATAGATCCATTTACATTATTTTCCATTTCCTTACAATATGTCAGGGTGACGGTTAAAAAAAAAAAAAACTTTCTGAAAACTAATACTAAGCACCAACTATATCCAAGATACCACTGAGAGCCCCATGGTATGAATGGCTACTCCCATATTTAGGATGGGAAATTGAGAGACAGGAAAACTAAGGAATTTCTAACAAAAGAGATAATCGCAGCCACTGTGAGGATGTTATTCAAATCTAGGTTGAATCTTGAGTCTGGGGTCCTCAGGATAAAATATTCTATTCCCCTGTAGGTGGCCCCTGGTCAGAATACAGCAGAGGAGAGTCACCAAGGTTGCAGATATCTACTCATTTTATTCTGGCATCCAAAAAGGATTCTTGGTGCCCAGCCCCTCAGAACCAAGTGATTTTCTTTCCCCCAACAATTCAGCACCTAATATTTACCTCTTTCTTTTTTCTCTCTTCTTCCTTCCGTTTCTTCTCTTCTCTTATCTGTGCTAAACGCTGTTTTTTGCGCTCTAGTTCAGCTTTTAAGTCACTTTTGTCAGACATGTTGGTTTCCTTGGAGAAAAAGAAAAATAGTGAATATATAAAAATCACCTTTTTGTATTATCATCATAAAAAGCATTCAAAAGGAAATCTAGCTTGAAAATGTGGCTTTTATGGCAATAACAGGCTGTGTTACTTAACCTATGTGTTAGAAAAAAATTAAGTTAAAGCTGGTTTCTTTCTACATAAAATCTTTTATGTATATGCAAATATTTGAAAATAAACATTTTAGTATATTCTGGTCTGAAGAATAATAACTTATTTTAGAAAAAGCAACACATTTTCTGTACAAGTGTCTTAACAAATAAAAATAAATAAAAGCACCAGCATCATGACTTCCAATTTAGACAATAATGGACCAATTCTTCCCACACTAAGAAAACAGGCTGTCACAAACCCTTAGAGACATGCTCTGTTCAAATTTCAATGGACTCAATAAACATTCCTCCACTGAGCATGGATGCACACAGATTTTATCTGCCTAATATATACAACAGGGAAGACAGCCACAGAAGACCAAACATGTTAATCTTCTTTATCTGGAAAACTCCTCATGAACTGTCACAATTTCATCACTAATACAACCCTATTTCTAGAAGATTTTCATTTGCATACTAAGTACAATATTGCTTATTCTGGCACACTGTCCCTTTTAAAGGCAAAAGTTGTGGATCTATGAATTGGGAGATAACACCCATTGCAAGTTCTTGGGAAAAATCTGTGATGAGATTTGATTTTAACATTAATGGAGATGGTGTCAGAAATAACTTTAAATAAATGAACTTGGTGAAGACTCCCACTGATCACCAATTACTATAATTGCCTCTTCTATACTCCCAACTGGACACTAGCAAAAATGCAAATATTGAGAAATTAAAACCCCATCTGATCCAAATGCATAAATGAAAGGTGGGAAAGCAATTATCATTCTACATTGTGTGCATTAATTTGCATATAATTTGCATGCAATCTGATGAATGTGTACTAGATCCCAAAGTAGATAATAGAGTGAAAAAAAGCAAAGAACTGAAGAATACAAAGTAGTGAAAAATCCTCCAGCTCCTTTTAGAAAGAATAAAAGGATATGCAGTCAACCTTAGACTCTTTCAGACAAATACAGTCCCCACTGCTCACATCCCTGTTCATGGTAAATATCTGTAGCAAGTATTTCCTACAGATAATTATTTGTAGCAATCAGCAACAATAATCAGTTGTCAATCTCTGCCATTCATGAGTATTTTCATTTTTCAACAAATATTAAATCCAGGCACTCTAACACATCAGAATACAAAGATGAGCAGAACAAGTTTCTCCAAGGAGACCCAACAACTCTGTGGGCCTGTGGTATGGTTGAAGATGTTTCTGAGACAACGGCTTATAGAAGACTGAGCTCTAGGTACTTGCCACTCATATCAGCCATCTAGTAAGATGAGTATTTTGTGAATCTATTCATCACATTAGGAGTTTCAGCAAATCCTAAGAATGCATAGTTTATACACATGTTCATGCTCAAAGCTACTAAGCTCTTCTGAGTCCCAATGGACATATGCAGACAAACCTCACAACAAAATAGTCAGGATCTGGCAGGGAGGACCAGAGTGAGTTTTGTATATGGTGGTGTCTGAACCCGTTATCAAGTAAAGCCAAGAAGTTCAAAGGAAGGAAAGAAACAGGCATGCAAAGTTGTGTGGAAGAGAGAAATAGCAGGTTGAGTACAAGAGATGCAG
Organism: Condylura cristata; assembly: GCF_000260355.1. NCBI lineage: Eukaryota > Metazoa > Chordata > Mammalia > Eulipotyphla > Talpidae > Condylura > Condylura cristata. The sequence goes on along the minus strand of NW_004567106.1, from coordinate 11,303,037 downwards.
ATGAGCCCAACCCAAGAAACACAAACTTCAGTTGGCAAGAATGTAAAGACAACTGGTGGAGATTTAGGAAAACAGAATTGCCCTTGGTGGAATGAAAAATGTGACATCATAGCAGTTTTCTGAAAAGGACAATGAAAAATGAAAAATGAAATTCATATGAGCCTATTCTCATCTTTTCCTGCAAAACAGAGTAAAAACCAGCCATAAAGCAGGTATTGTGGAAGCTGGTGACAGCATCGATCAGGATCACAGCATCTGCAGTGGGTTAGTAGCCAAATGCAGAGAGGGCAAGTAGAAAACATGGAAGAGAGAGAACACAAACGAGAAGAAAGAAGTAGCTTTTTGTGGAAGCACAATTCAACTTTGAAAGAGACAGGATGGCTGTGAAATTGGGAAGAGAAAGCAGAAAAGGAAATGAAAAACTTTCGGTGTGTCACAATTTGGATGTCAATGGAACTTGTGGGCAGCAAGAATGTGCAGATCCAATACTACAGACGCGACAAGCTGAATGGAACTCAATGTGGAACAGAATTTGAAGTCATCCACCTACAAAGTACTGTTTAAATCTGAGTCACAAATTCAGTTTTACCAGAGCCAGGCAGATAACATGAGGGAAGACAGCAGGGACGGGGGCCAGCCAGAGAGTTGACATTCTGCAGAAAGGAGGCAGAAAGAAATTGCTACAGCTCCAGCAATGGCTGACAGGGATGAATGTGGACTCGAACTCTAAGACTTCTGATTTATTGACTCAAGAGAAGACACAGAACTGACAAATGTCAAGTTGATTACAAAGACTAATTTTCGACACAATGGGCAAAATGGCAATGGACAAAAGTCTTGACAGAAGAAAATTAGAACCTAATTCCAGAAGTTGTGTGAGAAGCTGCACATATTCTTCTTCGGTGGGGTAGGGTGGGTCAATCTAACTTATGTTTTTGATATTTTCTTCCATTCAAAATGAAACATGATCAGACAAAAATCAGTTAAATAGTTGCATCATTCTAAGTTGAAATCAGTCAGTGGAAATTTCTTAGACAACTCATTCTTTCCTCCACATTAATCCTATTTTATTTACCTTTCCACAATCCATCAAGGGAACAAGCCATGTAGTAAGAACATCCTGCATATAGTGTAATTTTCTGGTGAAAGACTTCATTCACCAGTGGGGAGTGAGGTGTATTCTCAGCACATTTCTCCAAAAGGCAAATGTCTTCTTGAAATTGATAAATATATCTGACAATGCTGGTCATTTAAGTTGGTGTTACTAGTCACAGAGCCAATATTTTAAAAATAAACAACGAAAACACCAAGGGAACTTACAAAAATTTTTATTAAGTAGTGATGTTGCCTATAACACCTCACTTGTTAAAGGTAGTAGGCCCACAGTATTAGAGACAGCTACAGTCCCTTCCATTTCTTGATTTTTTGGATCTATTCCAAAATAGACACTTAGCATCAACCCCTGCAAAATACGAAATCTCAAGAGAATGCTTCATAAAGGGTTTGGAAAGTACACATTAGAGTAAATGAATGGGCCTTAACATATAGTGAAATGGCTTAAATAGCGATGTTAAATACAATGTCGGCACTGAACTACCCAGTCTTTCCTGGGGGACTTCCCTGTCTGATCCACTGAATCTCCTTGTACATCAAACTAAGCAAGTTGAGGAGCAAAGCATGGGGGAAAGGAGTTATAGAACTTCCCATGGCTAATGTAGGTCACTGCAATGGCAATTCTGAAGCTCTCAGCTTAAGAAGACTCAGAGTAACCTGCACATAAAAAGCTGATGTTTCACAGCTCAAATGCCCAAAAGTAGATGACTGGATTAAAAAGATGTGGTACATATATACAATGGAATATTACTTTGCAGCCAAAAAAAATAAACACATGTCTTTTGCAGCAACATGGATGGAGCTGGAGAAGATCATGCTTAGTGAAATAAGCCAGAAGAAAAGGAAAAATACCAGATGGTTTCACTCATAGCAGGAGTATAACGGACCAGGTGAGAAAATAATAATAACAATGAACAGCTATATACTAGAGACATTTTGTGGAGGTGGAGTGGGGAATGGGATCAAAAACAGTGGAGGGATGGAAATGCACTGGACTATGGTGATGCCACAGGGTGATTTGGTGATGGGAAGCCCATGGGGATTACAACTGAGATGAAAAAATACTCAAAATGACGTAAAAATAAACTATTATGTTAATAACTAAGGGGGAAAGGCTGATGGTCATTTACAAACAGAAAAGGGGTCAAGTAGCTAGACCTATCTTTGGGCTTTATGTCTATTTCCTGCCTCATCAACTATTCTACCTCCACTCGCCAGCTAAGGTTTAACTGCATCCTGACTTCAGAACAATTACCTCTGATCTCACCCCAGCTTCCTCCATTCCAGGGTCAGTTAATGTACATTTGTGTCGTCATCAGTGTTCCTTCCCACAGACTCCAATATTCTGAGCTTCCTTCTTTTGTAACCTTTTTTTTTTTTTTTTGGACTAATTCATCCTTCCAAGCTTCTCCCACCTCCAAATCTTAGCTTGTGCTCTCCAGCAAATGCTCCAGCTTTACTATCACCAAGTAGACTACCATTTTGCCAGTTTTCTCTCTTTTGTCTCCCAAATTACCTCCAGTCAATAACAGGTAAACCAAAATCCAAGTGGATTAATCTATGTTTCCTGGACTCTGTACACCAACTCCTAATTCCCACAACTTCCCCCTTCCCAAGTACTGACCTCCTAGCCATGATCTCCACCTGTTCTCACTCACCTGTTAACCCCTTGCTTTACTAAAACTCACCTCCAACCATCCTCCCAAAAGTCAAACAGTTCTCATAACTTTTGCTTCAGTCCTCTCTAATCTCAGCCAGTTAACAACTGAATGAATCAATGTAAGCAAAGACCACAGAATTGTGCCTGGTAAATATGAACAATCCAAGAGTCAATGCCCTTTTGCCTGCTTCTTTTCTGCTTCCTCCTTCCACTTCTCTTTTTCTATCCTTATAATTATTAGTATTTTTCTTATCTTGCTAATTCTTTGCTCTATGACTAGTTTCACATTAATTTAAAATTGCCATGCCGCATTCACTACAGACATTTAAAAAAAAATTACAGTGAGAAATACAATAAAGATTTAACATACTACTGATTGAATAGCAACATAATCAGAGCAAAAAAAAAAAAAAAAACTGTGCCCTTAAAGGTCCAGTTCAGATGGATGAAAGGAGCTTCTCACTCTAAATGGCTTATAAATTAGAGGTTATATGGTCACAGTGGTGTAACTCAAAGAAAATAAAATTTCAAAAAAAAAATAAATCTAGTCCTTTAATAGTAGTAAAATTCTTCATTTTTTCTGTTAAACATAGGAATTATACCTGAAGCTATCCCAGATGGGCAGCTCCCCAACATACCCACCTCCCCCAGAAGATGGAGAAGAGCGCAAGAGAACAGATTTCTTCTGTAGTCAAGAATTTACTACTTCCGTTCCTTCACAGAAATGGCCCCTGGTGCCAAGTGTCCATGGAGGAAAGACGTAAGAGAGGGGACCTCTCTGGTCATGTAGGGGTTAAAGACTCAGGGCTATCAAGCTACTCAGTCACTGAGTTCAATCCTAAACCAGGGAGGTAACCCACATGGCGCAGCAAACCTCTCCTGTCTCTCTCACTGCTCCCCTCAGCCATGTAGTTCAGTAGATCCGCCTGTTCTGCTCCCTACTCTGTCTCTGGTGAATCCTCTCACTAACCGCACTTCTTGCCTACAACCCAGTTCTGGTATGAATAAAAAAACCTGAGAGAGGAAATACAAATACTGAGGAGGGAAGACAAGACAGCAGTCATGTCTGACCTCCCCAGGCTTTCCCTCTGAGCCTGGCACTTCCTTCTGGTCCCCTCACATGGCCATAAAGGAACATTTTCAGCTCTTCTTGGCACCACAGTAAGAGTGGTCACTTTCCTTTTCATTTCTATACACATTCTCATGGTACGGTGGTCCTGGTTAGGACCAAGAATCTAATAGAGGAGAAGGAAAGGGTTTAGTTCTGTTTACACAGCTGCAAGTAACAAAATCTCCTGAGGCTTAGCTTTGAACAATATAGATCTCTATTTCCTTTTGGTTGTCTACACTGGCAGAAGTTTGAGATTCCATTTCTAAAGCTGGCATATGCAAATATATTTTTCAGCTTAAGCCAGAATCCTAGGAGGTTTAAATTCATGGCCCAGCTGTTGCCAGACTCATTGAAAAAAAAAAAAATCACCTAGAAACAAGTCCTCTTTTCCTGCCTCAAAACAATTGTTCTTGTCAGTTCTTCACTATCAGCTACTGAGCTTTTCATCTGCCACTCGGTATGAGTAAGAAATATGATCTTTCACAACCTCCTTTCACCTTCCAGTCTTCTCATGAAATACAACTGCTTCTTTCCATAGGGGGAGACGCCAAGAGAAGAATCAGACCACAGTCATCAGTTCATATTTATAACAATATCTCACCATCAATAAAAACAGTGTTACAGAAATATGAGGAGGGAGTTGACTGGTGAAATATGTGAGATGATTCGCTAAATCTTTTACTGTAAATTATGGAATCAGAAATTGTAATATAGAAAGAGTAGTCAGGCCTGGAAAACTGCCTGGGATACTGTAGATAATGTTCAAACTTTTGGTCTCATCATCCCCTGGTACCTTAAAATTTAGCAGGGACCCCAACGAGCTTTGGTTTATGTGGGTTGTATCTATTCACCTTAATCATGTTGAAAATTAAATATTTTTTTTAAATTAAAGCATCAACACTTGTTACTTGTTTATTTTTTATGAATAAACAGCCAGATATGTTCATATCACCCTAGAATAGAGTTTTTGAGCAAAGGACCTGAAAGGAAAAGAAAAAACAGTCATGCTTTCCCACACAAACATGAATAGCAAGAGGGATGTGATTCTTTTGTATCTTCATACATCTCCTTAATATCTGACTTACTTGATGTACACTGCTTATAGTTTCTTCTGCAGTCAACTAAGTTATGATATCCTAATTGTGAACAAAATCTGACTTGACATAGCTATGTGGCCAAAAAAGGTAATTTTTCTAATAGACTCTTTAATTATGGATAGTTATCAATAATCCACCACAGCAAAACTGATAGTTTCTTCAAGGTGAATGGCAATGTGAACATGAAAACACATCCATCAATGAACTTTTTGTTAGATTATATTAACACTCCAGGAGTCTATTTTAAACTTTGAATAAATCTTCTACCCACAAATGTGTCATTTTTACAACATCACGCATTGGTAATTTGGAAAATACTGAATTATACAGACCTTCCAAATGTTTCCACATTCATTGCACAATATGCAAAAATTAAAGATAGGTAACATTACTGCCTATCTTCGGAAGTCTTTAGGTATTTTAAGTTTTCATGCTCATAGTGACAGATATAAGGTCAAAAACTTTCCATGTTTCCTTATGTCTTTTTCTTAAAAGACTTATGTAACAGAACTGGGGTACAGTCCAGAGGTGCAGGGGTGGTGAGGTGGTGAGAGGATTCACCAAAGACAGAGTGGGAAGCAGAACAGGCTGACAAATGAAGTGCACTGCTGGGGGGAGCAGCAAGTGTGTCAGGAGGGCAGGAGGGGTCTGTAGCATGTGGTCACCGCCAGGGTGGGGACAGGGCCCTGTTTACTTACTTACTTACTTACTTACTTACTTACTTACTTACTTACTTACTTACTTACTTACTTACTTACTTACTTACTTACTTACTTACTTACTTA
>NW_004567106.1:11271586-11296901 GCF_000260355.1 Condylura cristata | reverse complement strand
CGCCATGTGGATCTCCTCTGGGGCAGGCGGGAATCAAACTCATGCGCAAGTGGCTTAAGCTTCTTAGTGCTGTGTTTTAACCCACTGCGCCACCAGGGAGGGCCCTATCCTCCATTGCTTTTATACCATCACTGTAAATGTTAATATGGTGAAAGTAAAAAAATCACATTCTAGTGTTATAAAAATGATTCACCTTACAAATCCCTGAACATATGCTAAGACCCACAAAACACACCTGGACTTTACCTACTGCTGATAGTTTTAAAACCTAAAGAGATGTTGACTTAACAAAATGTTGCTAAGTGTTTACATAAATAACCTAAACAGGGGTTTAGTTTTCAGAACTATGAAGCTATTGGCAGCTGCTACCGCATGAGTTGGACACTCAGAAAGGGAGGTGACCCACATGGCGCAGCTTACCTGCTTACCTTACCCACCTGCTGCTCCCCTCAGTGTATTTCAGTGACTGCCAGTTCTGGTCCCCACTCTGTCTCTGGTGAATCCTCTCACCACAACCACTTCCCTCTCAGTATTCTGTTACTCAAGATTTTGCTCATTTTAGTCAAAAGCAAACTCTTAAAAAGACTTTTATGTAGATGCTAATCAATGTACTTCCATTCCAAAGTTCCGATCACTCTGTCACTGCCTGGAGGCCATAAGTGTAAAGTACATGAGAAAGCTGATACCAGGAGAAAAGGTTTTGTCTCTGAAATTTCCAACCACACCACCAATGGTTTTCCAAAGTCATGTAAAACTTCCATCATTATTTGTCTATTATGGCAATACTAGCATTGGCATACTATACTATACCAAGAACTACATTGAAGGAAAAAAAAAATATCTCAAAACATATTCACAGTTAAACATCTACATTGATGTTTCTAGGTTGTTCACAATTCTCTTCAAATTAGGTAATTTCTTGGCCAGGAAATCAGGCAGTATTTCTAACTTAAGCCTTTACAATATCTGCTCTTGGACTTGTGATCCATACTAAAGATTGTGTCTGCATATTTTCTCTAATCCTACTTCACCACTTCATGATTCTGAGTTACCCAATTTGTCCTGCCTACGCTGTAACTCAAGCATTGGCAATTGCAGTGCATTAGACAGGAGAGACTCTCAAGCACTCAGCACAGATGCCCATTATGCTAGAGAGAAAAATCAATCCATAGGATATCTGCCCTCTCATCTAGTTAACAGGGTAGAGATGAGAGCTCTTAAAACTTAAAGGACTCAAAAGCCATTACAATCTTTACCAAAAAGTTCTAGTAACTTGCATTATTTCTGACCCCTATGGTGCATTCCACCAATTTAGAGACTTGACAGCTTTTCTTTGGAAAAGGAATTGTTCCTCAATTGAGAGAATCAGTCATTCATATCTTAGAGTATCTTCCCTTAGGAAACACTCAGATGCTATCAAGAGTCCTTAGGAAATGATTGTTTCTAATATTCTGGAAAGACTATGAAACTAAAGATGGAGCAGTTTGGACAAATAGAGGGCAGTATTTTGGAACTGGGTTAAGCTAAGAATTAGGGCAGAAAAGAAGCCAGAAAATAGAATCAGGAGAAGGGAGATAGATGCCCTCTGGAGAGTTAACACCAAACTGGAGAATTAGAGAATTGAGCCCTTACACAAAAAAACTCCGTAGCAAATGCTAATCTTGGGTCATATAGATGGGGAAGCTGTGTCACCTGCCTAGATGAGGTATCATGTCAAGAGGCTAAAAAGAGAAAGCTTCCACCATAACACTTTGTGTAACATGATAATATGTAACTAGCCCCTAACAGTTTGAAAGTACTTCAGAGCAAATAGAAGGGCACTTCTCTATCTAAATGGGCCTCTCCAGAAAAACTTGGAAAGGGATGTTCCTGTCATAAACCAGGAGGTAAATTTTCCTTGTCATTTGCAGAGCAGATCCTCAGTTTCATGCTGGATGAACAGTAGCTTTAAAGGGTTAACCTTCAAAGTATTGAAGAGGTATATTGCTTTAAGTTGTTTAAGTGAGCAATCAGACTATGACCATTAGTTCAAAGCCCACATAAACCAAACAAATATTCTTCCACATCTCACTACTTTATATATAGCTCAGATAAGCATATTTTTAGCCATTTACATCCTGCCTACAAAGCTACATCCAATAACTGCTAACCACAGATATGATAAACCCTGTGGTTGAAGAGACTTTAATCCTCGCTGCTTCTCAGAGCTCTTACCCAGAGACCAGCCATCTTGCTGTTGAGCAGAAGCTCCTGCTCGTTCACTCTCTTGTCCTTTAGTGAATGATGGGCCTGGGCTGCTGTCTTTGAAAGGCCTCTTGCTATGAGGGACTCTCCCCTCATGAAACCCAAGGCCCTGTTTATTGTGAGATGTTGCCACCTCATAGACCTGCCTTTTCCTAAAACAGAGGCAGAAATGTCACACACCACACCCCTCACAGCCAGTGCTCACCAATCCTAACCTTATCACCTAATATTTCCAAGCCTGTCCTATCCCCATCCATGACCATTCATACTGCCCACTACCAGTTTTCATTTTTGTTCATCTGACAGTTACAAAATTCCTCTAACAGAACTCCCTGTCTCCCTGTTAACCTTGTTCCCTACTGATCCCCCACATTGATCTTTCTGTCCAAATCTAATGAGTGTACTTCCCTTCCTAAAATACAGAAGAGGCTTCTTTTTGTTGCAAAATGTGTCTTAACTCCTTAGCAGGGTAGCAAATAAGCTCTTCTTATCCATATCTCCATCCATCTATTCCTCCACCACCTATTTCACATTTTACTGACATGTATGTAGCTATTTCCTTCCTTTGCAAATCCCAGGAATTCTCTTTCCACCACTCATTTTCTGATGACTCCTATGCACCTTTCTATCTCAGCTCAATCATATTCCAGAAAGGCCTCGTAGGGCATTAAGCCGGGACCCAGTACCCATCCCGGAAGTTCTATTATATATTCTTCAATGGAGAGCTCTGTTGAGTTCGTATGAGTCTTTCTTCCTGTTACACCAGAAGCTCCTCCAGGAGAATTAAGCCATGTATTATTTCTTTCTATACTTTTAGAGCCTAGTAGTGAACATTCAGTAAGTACTTCTTGAACTGCCAAGCAACCATTCAATGGAAACATGAAATCCTCTACAATTTTGCAATAGGGAATTTTTGAATCTTCAATAAGTTGGGTCAGTGTACTAAGCTTTTAATGAGCAAACTCAGAAGTTCTTCCTTCATAAGCATTTTTATTCCCATGGGAGGAGGCATGGATTGATTTTTCACTCATTCACAAATGTGTAACAAAAACACAATCCAAGCATTGCCTCATCTTGAACTCTCTTTTCCTAAATCACCCCCATTACAATCCCATTGGTCCAATTTTCTTTTCCTGCCTGGTTTATATCATTTAGCAAAAGGCCTTCAATTCTGGGTCGACAGCCTCTATTGTTTCTCTCAACCAATAAATACAGCAATGTAAACATTTACGCAAGACACCATGAAGACAAATCATCATGCTGATAGCTGGGCTTTCTTTTTAAAAATGAAATATCTGCTTTAGAACAGAGCTATCTATTGCCTTTGAAGCTGTTGTCTCCGAGTTGCTAAGATAATAAATGAACATGTCTAAAAATAAACTACTTTCAGGTAACCTATGGGGCTGATTTTAGAATGACTATAATAATCAAATCTTCAAACATTACTAGCTTTAGCTTTGACTGAGTTCTCGGCATGCTCTGTTGATAAAGGGCCCAGATTTCCTGTGCAGCAAAGTTAGTACAGCCAGCACTGGTCAGATCTAATATTGATGCTCCACATTGACAGAAAGATACAAGCAAAAGCCAGCCACCTAGAAGTTCTTGATGCTGGCAAATGAAAATTGAAACAATCACACTAAAAGCAATAAAATCAAGACATCTGTAAACACATAAAAGGAAACAATTTAACGCTAAATGCTGAAATAGATTTTCTCAATACACATCAGCAATATAAATGTTTAGTTTTACTAAATCCAGTCCTTTATTCTTCTAAAAGCGTGGTAAGTTATCACTACCTTTTAAAACCACTTAATACTTGCCCAAATTAACTATAAAATACATATCTTTAATTAAGCCTACCTAGTTTTCAGCAATATTGAGCCCTGCTGAAGTTATGATGAACCGAGACACACAAAGAAGGCGACTGACTGCCTGTTCTCACACCCAAAACAAATAACTGACATATGAAAAACACTCTTTCCACTCTTTAAATCTGGAGATTTAAACTTAGTCTCCAGAATTCATGGTCTTAACTGTGGGACCCCACATCCCCCTTGTTCTCAGGGATGTCGTCTTGATGCTGAGTTTGTTAGCCAGGTATAGGAGTACAGGGTGCTTCTCACCAAGGGCAAAAATCTTGGGATGAGAAACATACTGAGAACATACTGAAAACAGGCATATATTAGAATAGAGATAATGTGCTTTGACTCATGGGGACAATGGAACCCTCATATATAGCCAATAGCCCCTGGCCATACCACCCTAGCTTAACTTCCCCAATAACAGCTTCCTCCATACCCCACTTTGTATTTGATGTTAATTAATAGGAGACTACTGGACCCTCTCTGATGGTGCAGTGGGTTAAATCACAGCACTAAGAAGCTAAAGCCACTTCAGCATGAGTTTAATCCCCGCTCCAGAGTTGACCCACATGGTGTGGGAGACCTCTCCTGACCCACCCGCTGCTCACATCAGCAAGCCTGTTCTGCTCCCCACTCGGTCTCTGGTGAAGCCTCTCACCACCCCTGCACCTCTGGCCTGTTCCCCAGCTCTGTATGCATAAATAAATATTTTTTTAAAGTAAAATAAACAGGAGACTGCCTTTGAATGGGGAATGCACGTTACTTCCAGGGTAGCCCCTTTGGCTTCTCATTGCTCCACATGGATTTTGAATAATCTTTCCTTCATCCTGTGCCCCTTTCAACACTGCCATCCTGTGAGGCAACACTGCAGATGCCTATAATTCCATGCTTTTCTCATTTTCCCTCGTCCCAGTGAGCAGGCCCTGTTGCACAGGTGACTGGGTACACCATCACCAGGGAAGACCTGAGGGTAGCAGAAGATGTGGACAGGCATAAGGAAGCAAGGTTAAAGGCAGGACATAGGAAGGTGAAGGGCTGGTCTGTGCAGCAAAGCTGATCGGAAACCCTGAATGAGGAGATGCAGTCAGTGATGGATCCGAAAAGCTGAGTGACCCACCACCTCAATCTGCAGAATCAAGAGGGCTCACTGGATGCAGGACTCTGCCCAAAATAGCAAAGTCCCAGGTAATCCTGAACCAGTTGGTTACCCCACAGCCCAATGTTGATGTCATGCTTTCAAAGGAGTTGAATTTCTTTGTAGGCAATAGGGTAACTGAAGAATTCAAGAGAACAAGAACAGATCATTTATTCCTAGCATGTAATAGACAAGGCACCAGCCTTTTTAACTAGGAGTTATAACCCACTTGAGAGTTACGAAATCAAGTTAGTTGGTAGTCAAGGCAGCAATGTCTGTGATGAACAGATTATAGTTATTAGAATTCACTGCACAGCATAAAGGAAACTACTGTTTCTTGGAAGTTGTGTTGGAAACACACATTTGTGTGCTATGTACATATGTTTATTATTAGCTGATGCAGTTAAAAGAGTGAGATAGGTTGAGTTACCTCAATTTGAAAATCAATAGTTTCTCAGTTAACATTTTCTTTGACATGACACCTACTGATATAAATACTTGCGCAGGCCTCTCTGGTGTAGAGCACTGTACCCTGCCAGGAAAGACTGACCAAGCTCTGACCAAGACTGACATCGGGTTCACCTATAATCCATTCACAAAGCAAGGATGGGAAAGTTAGCACAGAATAACTAAAGTTAGCTCTGCTCTACCTGTTTGAATCAACCAGAGAATGAAAGTAAAAAATACAAAATAAATCCTGAACAAGCCAAGGCAGAAATGCATCAAGCATGCACTTATAAAGATTAGCCACCTTTCCCATTTCCTCTGGCATGCCCCTAAGGGTGCAGAAAAATCAATCCTGCCAGCAATGAGCTGTGGCAAATTCCTGCAGACCATGTCAGCACAAACACTCAATGCCATCCTAGGATTTGGGCATTTGCTATTTGTACCATCAGCACAAGCTTTCTAGTCCTTGTAGAAAGCAAATACCCACTCAAAAAGCTTGGCTGCAAAGTCCCTAGCCTAACCAACACACTGCCTTCTGTACGTGAATGGGTAACTCAGTGGTATGAGGCAGGATTCAGAACAGATTCTCAACCATTTTAAGAGGCTTAAAGCCTTATTTTACTCATGTGTATTTTCTAAATTCAAGTCTTTTTTTTTTTTTTTAAACTTAGCTAGAGTCAGTTTCAACCATCTGTCTCTTTGAGTGAAAATAGGATGTAGTCTTGTATATATTAGCTTTTGAAGAAAGCCAATTTTGGCAGAAAGAATTAAAGTGAAAGAAAAATTAAATCTTAATTTTCTAGACCATGTTGCGGAGGAACAAATTATCCAAAGAAAGTAGTGAAACATGTAAACATAGCTAGCTCCTTTTCTCTTTTAGTTTACCCCACTTTCCTGGCCATTCCATGACTGAACATAGTGGCCATCCTACCACAGTCACCAGATCACAGCCTTTGGAAGGAGCAGAGTGGAGATATATAAGCAATCTCCCCCACTTGAGTAACAGCATCAGAAGCAGTGGGAGATGATGACAGTAGGTATTTTCTAAAAATTTGGAAATTATGGTCATATAAGCATAATCACTTTCTAAATGTTAAACTTGACCTTGTTTGAAAAGGGCATCTCTCCCATGCCAACTACCATGAAACTAAAACTATCACAATACAAGGAGAATAGAGTCTTAAAGAACGTGACAGGGAGGTTCTCCCTGGTGGCGCAACAGGTTAAATCACATTATGAAGCTCTCAGAAGCCACTGCAGCACGAGTTCAATCCCTGCCTGGGAGCTGACCCACATGGCATGGAAGACCACTCCTGATCTGCCCGCTGCTCTCCTCAGCAGTGTACTTCATTGATCTGCCTGTTCTGCTCCCCACTCTGTCTCTGGTGAATCTTCTCACCCACTACACCTCTGGACTGTACCCCAGTTCTGTATGCATAAATAATAAATCTTAAAAAAAAATAACATGACAGGGGAGTGTGAATTTGGGGGGGGTGAGGGTTTCTCTGGAGTGTCTAGAGAAAAGGATCCCCTGATATCTTTCTAGTGCATCTGTAGGAGTGGCCACAATGGCCAGCAGCAGGTTTAAATGCCCTCAGGTGGGCACATCCCACCCATGTCCTCCTAAGACCACTAAGATGATGAGCCTATGAGCCCAAGTTGTCAGAAAATTTCAGAATATGCACTTATAACGAAGGTCCCTGTGACTTCACAGGAAGTTGGTTTCTCCTGGCGTGTCAGCAGTCAGAATTCTTTGTGGTTTAATATACAACATATTTGCTTTGCTTTATATGACTTTATTACTAAATTGCTAAACAATGTTGGTTGCATAAGAATAATCCAGTATTGATATGAACCTCAGTTCTGCCCATCTGTAGAGCGACTGTGTGGTTTTCCCTGGTCACATCTGTCTCCACAGCTGCCACAAGACAGCTAAGAATAGTGAATAAGAATAGTGATGCCCATTAGTGACACCTGCTTATGTTCTCAGCACGTGGGCACACACCCACACACATATGCCACATGTGCAGAGTCGTCTATCTCACACGAACTTCATCTGACAGATCAGAGTACGCATCTCCCATTACTCAAAAGTCATTGCTGCACAGTGACCCTCAGAAGGAAGGAGTAGACATTGAAGGGGAGAATGTTTCACCTAAAGGAATGGATGACACATGAGACTATCTTGGGGATCTAAACAAAGTACCCTATGTATCTGTAAAGGAGGGAGAGCACATTCATCAGTGAATTGTATTAACGTGCTTAAAAACCAGGAAACCCAAGTTGTCTAACCCACAATGTGAAGTCTACCTTTGTATGAATGCAACTTAACAAGCACCTGCTGAGCCTACAAAGTGTTAAGGTCTGTTCCAAGTGCCCTAGGATTTGCACAATGATTAAGATAGAGTCTGTTTTGGAAACCATAAAATACCTAGAAAAAAAAACAGGTAAAACACTACATGACAAAAACTTCAGAAACAGCTCTGAGGACTTCTAACAGAATGATCCACAGGAAAAAGGGAGATTCCAGGTTCCCTACCCTACCCAGAGAAGGATGGAGCTGAGCAGAGAGGAGGAGAAGCTGGAGAACAAACTGGAGAAGGAAGGAAGCAGGATGGAGAGCCAGGAGGAGACCTGAGGGAGGCATGTGGAGCAGAGAGACATGTGAAGAAGCGGCTCTTGCTTCTTGGCCCTGGCCTGGTTGAAACAGATGTGAGTGAGAGACCCATGGGGAGGTTAACAACGGTAGCTTTTATCTTGGTCTTGATTGTGCTCTTTTCCTCCCAGACTTGTCTGGCCATATCTGACACTTTTCTATGGGTCTCTGTCTGAAGGTACTTTAAGCTTGTGGCAGGATTTCAGGCCTTGCTTTGCACCAATCCCATTTTGGTGGGCTTTTACCCACGAGGGGGATGGGTAACTTTGGCAACTATATTCTCTTTCTCTTTTCTTTTCTTTATTGCACACTAATTATATTGAAGTTCCTTTCCATTGAAGATCTTACACACTCGGTATGTTCTATGTTGATGTGGTGGATGGCAGATTTGAGGGTTCTGGGGTGCCTCCTCTTTGCCACATAACTGTTTCACTTATATGTGGAATATAGGGAAACCAAAAAAATTTAAAAAGGCCAAGAGAGACAAAACACGCAAGCCAACTATAGATCTGAAGCATACAGCAGTGGAGGAGAAGAGGAAGCATCACGGGTATTATGGTGGCAGGAGAAACATGGGGACAACACCCGAGAGGAGATCAAATACTGTCTAAAAATTAATGATCTCAGAAAGTAAATGTAAAATTTAAAAATACTAAAAAAAAAGTCTGATTCAAAAAGCTTTTAATATAGATCAGTCTGAAAACACCAGCTCTATTGCAAGGGAAAATGAACTAATTCCCCTATAAAGGTTTCAGGCAAGGAGGAGTGTGCAGAATTACAGCATGCAGTGGACTTCTGAAGAAGTCAGACGAGGAAATGTGTGTATAACGTCAGATGGCAAGCATTTCCTGTGAAGCCCACTGAATGAAATTGTTGGGGGGTGGGAATGAACTATGAGGACCCACACTCAGGTCAACCCATTTCACATTTTGATTGCCTGGTAACAAAATGATGGGGAGGCAGCAATGACTTGGGTTTGGGACTATAACATGCAGTGAGATGTGCTTGAGGGTAACAATGGAAGAGGAACTGAACAGGTGTGTATTTGCTGCCATGTTCTCAATTCATAATTAACCCAAGTCCACTATATCTGCCTTGGGTCCTGCCTGTACCTTAAATCCTGAGCCTTGGCTTTTCTTTATCGAATGCAAGTGCCTGACTTCAGTTCTGATGCTGAGGCATCCACTTCAAACCCAAATAAATACTTCAGCCACCAGATTCAATAAAGAATCTGGCCACCTCCCCTACTGAGGACTCTGTTTTACGGATCCCAGTTAATTTCAGTAACCATCTATGGCCATTTTTTTATGTTTTTCTTTTCTTGTTCTCTCTTCCTGATCTTAAATTTCTGCTTTTAGGTGTTAAATTCATCCATAAAGAATGAGTTCTCAGAGATCCCTTTTTGCAACCCCAGTAGAAGCAGAACCCCAGGCCTGAAGTCTCTCTCTACCAGCTTTCTCATGGTGGCCTAGGTGGGCTGTATAATTTGCAGGTCTTGTAAGTAATAACCGTCTATTTGCACTCATGTTCCTGGTGTAATTGCCAAAGTGCATCTTGCAGTTGATGGAAATTAAGAGTAGGAAATTTGGGAAGGAGAGACCATAAGATCACCTGGCTCACACAAGGCCAGAAGCGGAAGAAGGGGATAGAAGTGATTAACACAATCATTAAACCCAGTGATAAAAAGGAAAAAATCCTTAGGTGCCAACTGCTAAAGCAAGTATCCGACTGCTGTAGAAAGTACCCCCAGAGCACACCAGATATGGGTGGAGACTGAGCAACCTTGTAGAAAATCACTGGTCCTTATGTTAGGGGAAAAGGATGTCCTGAACGAACTCTGCAAGATACAGGTTTTGTGGACTCCACCCCCTACTCCAGGCATTGAAACTACAACTCCCAGAAACACCAAGAGAGGACTGTGAGGACACATTTGGGGACTTTTGGAGATAGATATATATACATGTGTATATATACATACATATACATATGTACATACATGTGTGTGTGTGTGTGTGTGTGTGTGTGTAACTCTCTCTCTCCCTTGATCTCGTAGCTGGTCGCTTGGTTCTTGATGAGCTTTCAGTGTTCTGTTGGGATCCAAGTCAGCAGAACTTGTAGGACACTCTAGTTAACTTCTCTCTCTCTCTGTCTCTTTCTCTGGGTTGTTCCTTTTCTTTCCCCATTGTAAATAAACCCATTATTGACCCTTTCTGTGTGTGCCTGCAATACAACTGAATTTTAAGTGTGTGGGTAAGGACCCACAGACAGGCAACCCAGTTGACATTGGGTTGCCCTGTAACACTTACAGAACCACCCAGTCACAACCTAGCAGTAATTAATTTAACAAATCAGCCCCGCCAAGGAATGAGCCTTTCCCAAAAAAGACTGTAATACCACAGTCTGCACTGGTCAAAAGCAGCAGGCCTCTGCCCACCTGTGCCTATGCAGGTTCTCCATTTCACCAACATTCTCCCTTAGCAGGCAGCAGCCTCCTGCCCAACTATGGCCATGCCACTGTGTCTCACTGACCTTTTCTCTTTACAAAGCCACAGAGGCCTGGTGCCCCCTGAGGCTGTTGCCTGTGACCAGGCAGGCCTCGCTTTAGCAAACCTGTTCTTTTCAGGAGTAGCTCTTCCTGCCCACTGTGTCAGCGTGAGTGTGTGTTACTCCCCTCTCTCTTTTTATAATACACCTGTCCTTCTGGATATAACTAAAGCCTCTGTCTAAGGGGAAAATCTTGCATGGGAAACTCACAGATGCCACTTAAAAGAGAGTGCTGGTAAAACTTTTTCCAGAGTTCAACCCAAGGACCCCATTCTCTGAACACACCACCTCTAAAACCAACTTCCTAGTCACAGGAGAACCGCAGGGCCAGGCTGGCTGGAACTCTGGTTATCAATACAGACTGGCACAAAACACTGCCTCACTTAAGAAAGTTTATTATTTTTAAAACTTGTCAGAATCTTAGTAAAATTTCAACAATCCAAGTTAAACCAATCTACGCTATTCCAATGTGTTAAGCAAGCAAACAACTAGAATTAGCAGTTGCCTTACATATCACACCTTTGCTATATATCAAAAAGAAAGTGAGAAATTAAGTGCTCAAAATAGGAACTTCAGCATTTGTAACAGATCCTTTGCGTAACATAAGCATTCCTACGGTGGAAAGTCTATCCACCAACTGATCTTTTAGTTTTCTGTTCTTCACACCATAAAGGAAGATGAAGGTGGGAGATGGAGTTTTCTGGCATCTGCCGTCTAGCTTCTGCTGTTGGCAGGATGGATCAGACTGAACATCTGCAGGTCTCACTAAGAGCTCACTAAGGGCCTCACTGATGGTCCAGGAGTTAAGTCTCAGCACTATCACCACTACAGGCTGAATTCCATCCCTGCCAGGGAGCTGACCACATGGCACAGCAGACCTCTCGCCCACTGCTCCCCTCACCAGTGTATTGCAGATCTACCCATTCTGCTCCACACTCTGTCTCTGGTGAATCCTCTGAACCCCTGCACCTCTGAACCTACACCTCAGTTCTTCTATGCATAAAATAACCTTAAATGATACATTTAAAAAAAGAGATCACTGAAATTAATAAACAAGTGAAAGAATGGGCTCTTAATTGTCTAGCTGTGACTAGGTGGGAGTGAAGTTCAGGCAAACATTGTTTTCATGGTAGTTGCAAACTGTTGTATTTCCCTCAAGCAAGCCTGACACTATAGCATTCCCATGGTCTGGCAGGAGTTTAAGGAATGCCGTGTTGAATGAATGAGCAAATGTAATAACTTGAACATTTATATGGGAAAGTAGAGAGACTGTCATATTTACTTTTCCAGTTTGGCACCCACAGCTGCTGGACTCAAGCAGAACATGGCCAGGATACCAGTCTCTTCAGGAACTACAATCAGAAACTCTCAAGTTTGGAAGAGAAGAAAAAAAAAAAAAAAAAAAAGACCAAACACTGGTCTGGTAACTGTGATACTGATGCCATGTGTGTGTGGTTACTGTGATCACAGCTGCTGCCACTTTGCACTGATCATCACCATGAATGTTGTCTCATGAAGCCATGAAAAGGAATTCACAGGCTTTCCAAATAAGTAAGCAGAGAAAAGCAAACTTTATTTGAAAGAGTAAAGAAAATTTTATTCAGGAAAAAAATGACAAAGGAGTAAAGAAATCCCATTATAATGTGTCTGGGAGGGGCAGTGTAGCCATTATGGTTATGGAATCATGCTTTGGGAATATATACTTTCTTTACCCAATTATTCTAGAACTCCATTAGTCTCTCTGTGACTGTCCTCTGCAGTTTTACTTAACCTATTGTGTTTAGAAGCATCACAGCCCTTGTCAAAGAATCCCCCAAAGATCTAAGACAAAGAACCTGGCCCTTATCTAGAACCATCTTCAGTCTCTGATTTTGGGGTCTTTGATTAACCTCCTTTGGAGTACGTTGCCCTGCTCTCTGGAGCTTCCCTTATTCTGTCTGCAGTCCCTATCTCAGAAGTATCTTTTAATTCTCCAGAATTTCCTGCCTGCAAGGTCCCTAAAGCTGTGTAATTAACCTTAACTCACCCTGGGACTTGCTCTCCATATAAAAGGGAGGTTGCATTTCCTTCCCCACCTAAGGAAGCTTGAAGCTAAGCAACAGGGAAGTTAGAAAGTACTAGGAGAAGAGAAGAGGTAGGAAGCACATGCAACAGAGACGTGCAAGAAGCTGCCCTCGTCTCTTGGCCTTTGAATTGTACCAGGGACTTGGGGGGCGTGGAAGAGGTCACTTGAAAGAGAAAGAGATGTTGGGTGAGAGACCAATGTGGAAAGTGCTTCTTATCTTGATTTTGATATTGCTCTTTCCTCCCAGATTTGCCTGCCCTCTCTGCCCCTTTCCTGTGGGCCCCACCAGAAGGTGCCTTAGATTTGAGGCAGGTTTTCAGGCTTTAATGGCTCTGCTTTGCCCTGTTTAGCTGGGCATTTACCTACAGGGGATGGGTAATTTTGGGTGTTTCTTGAGAAACTATTTTCTTCCTCTTCTCTTTATGGCACACTAATCGTCTCTCTGTGGCATATTAGTTTTATTAAAGTTTTTTTCCACTGAAGGTCTCAAGCAGTAAGAGTGTCTTTAGGTGAGGGGTGACGGGACCTATTTGGAGCAGGAGGGAGTCAGGGGTAAGCCCTGTAACCTCCCATTGGTACAATAATCCCTTCACAGATAATCCTTACTTGCTGGTGGCATGTACAAAATCTCGGCACCGAGAATTCACTAGCCTATACAGAGAGCAGTTCATTTTTTGACCACTTGATTGAAATAAATGTGTTCCATTAAATTATACAAAACTACCATTTATACTTGAATTTTCAGACCAGAATGGATAGGTGTCCTTGGTGGAGGATAAGGATAGGAAAAGTTGGAAAGGAGGCAGCACAACACCAGAAACCTGGCTCACAATGGGGGCAGCTGGAGATGAGGGTACAGGTGATTCACGCAGTCATTAAGCCAACTACAGTAACTAAAAATCCTTAGGAGCATAGGCACAGACCCAAGCCAAGAGTCAGACTGCTGCCAGCATCATAGGGTGAGAGACTGGAGGTAAAGGTAAGGAGTTGAAGACCCTTTCAAATTCTACATAATTATCCAAAATAACAGCTAACAAATCACTTCACAAAGGAGTGAGCCCTCCCAAAGAGAAGACTCTAGTGCAATTTCTGCACTGGCTCAGGGCAGCAGCCCTCTGCCCACCTGTGCCTATGCAGGTGCTTCTTTCCACCAACTCTGTCCCTCTGCAGGGCAGCAACCTCTTGCCTGCCCATGACCTACACCTCCTATACAGTGCCAGGGCTTCTCTGCACTGGCCTCCCTGAGCAGAGGGAGGCTCTCCTCAAGGCCACTCGCCTGTGACCATGCAGGCCTCTCAGCAAACCTGTCCTTTTGGGGATGCTCCTTTCTGCCCCCTTGCATCTATGCAAGTGTCCTTTATTCTTTTATAACAAACCTGCCCTTTTGGCAATAAGTAAAGTCTGTCATGGAGAAATTCACTGGTGCCACTGAAAGGGGAGCACTGTTGAACATTCCCCAGGGTGAACCCAGGAACCCCACACTCCAAACCTGAGAATGCCACAAATGACTCTTCATACCTATTTGACAAAGATTGAGCCTTCGTGCCCACCCCTATACCTTCTGACAATCCACAAGCTCTCTACAGCATGACCCAAAGTTCATCCATTTTGTATTCAAGGAATGGTGGGGAATAAGGAAAATCATGAAAAGATAGAGGAGAGGGCCCTCGCTGGTGGCGCAGTGGGTTAAAGCACAGAACTCAGAAGCTAAAGCCACTTTAGCAGGAGTTTGATCCCCACCCCGGAGGTGACCCACACGGCACGGCGGACCTCTCCTGACCGGTCTGCTGCTCCCCTCAGCAGTGCACTTCATCAGTCGGCCTGCTCTGCTCCCCACTCTGGTTCTGGTGAATCTGCTCACCACACCTGCACCTCTGGCCTGTATCCCAGTTCTGTATGCATAAAGAAATAAATATTTTAAAAGAGAAAAAAAAAAGAGGGGGGGAGGGTTTGCATCTGCCCCGTGAGTACAAGAGGCCCTTTGCTTTCTAGAAGCATATAACAATGCCTTCCTGATTTAGCACAATGGATTTGAGCTACATTAGACCTTAACAGGAGCTTGGAGTGCTGGGGGCAGAAGCGAAGCTAGCAAATGTGTTCTCTGCAGACATCAATTCCAAGATCAGAATCAAGGCCAGCGTGCTATGGTCTCCAGACACAGGCTGCCTCGCAAGGCAGGGAAAATGCTGTCTGGTCATCCTGTCCTCAGTGTGCTTGTCTGGGCCAGGTTCTACTGGGAAGAGATGCTCGACTGAGGAAGGCAAGGCTTCCAGAATCCAAGGAATTACCAAGCCCACATTCCTTTGGGGCACAAGACACCCAGCAGGTGACACATTTCAGGAAGTTAAGGTTTATACGAAGCACATCAAAATGATCCAAGGGGAAAAACTTAATTCTGTAAAGAAATGGACTGTTTCATGGGATTTATTCTTTCAGACCTTATACATTAGTAAGAGGATACTATTATTATCACTTCTTTTTTATACATGAAGAAAATGTTGTACAGGGAGGAAAAGTAACTAGCCAAGATCACATAGCTAGTACGTGGTGATAGTGGGATTTGAACCCTAGCTCCAGAGGTCATGCTTTCATATTACTTCTTTGTGCATGTGTGCATGCAAGTCTTTAATTCAGTAAAATGTGAACCCTTTGCAGCACTCTTAAACATTATATCTTCCGTAAAAAATTTCTGATGCCTATCCTAATAGATATACATAAATCTATTATATTCATTATAACTGCTATTCAAAATTCTACTAGGTAGTTATAGCATTATTATATATTGCCCAGGTTATTTTTCAAATGCTTCAAAAAGCTGCTAATTAACAAGGTCCTTCTAGGTTAAATGAACTTTTTTTTTTTAAAGATTTATTTATTTATGTATACAGAACTGAGGTGCAGGCCAGAGGTGCAAAGGCAGGAAGAGGCTTCGCCAGAGACAGAGTGGGCAGCAGAACAGGCCAACTGATACACTGCTGAGGGGAGCAGTGGGTGGGTCAGGAAAGGTCTGCTGTGCCATGTGGGTCACCTCTGGGACATGCGGGGATCGAACTCATGTGGAAGTTGCTTTAGCTTCTTAGTTCTGTGCTTTAACTCGCTGCACAACCAGAGAAGGCCCCAGAACAGTTTCCTTAATAGGCAATTTCACATACTTTTTATTGAGGTAATGCCGATTTGTTATAGGGAAACCTGTTGGTGAAATGGGTTGGCCTAACTGTGGACCCTAATACACATGCTTGCTAGAGACTTACAGTGAGACTCAACCATAGGAACACACAAAAAGTGGAGTAAAAAAAGGACCTACTTACAAAAGGGGAGAAATGAAAAAAGGAATGACTCGGGGAGTAAGATGAATTGGTGAATGTATTCTACCAGTTCTGCCTAGCTGAAACCCAATAACACACTGAAAGCCCCTGAAAAAGCAAGGACCCGCAAGGCCCACATGTCTGATTATATACCAAGCCTGATGCTGAACTCTACTCTCATTTCCCAGCATCCTCCCTTCGGTGGTGATGACTTTATGGAACTTGCAGTCCTTGGTGTCTAGGAGCTCTTTGGCCTGGGGTGGGGGTGGGGTCCACAAAAACTCAAAACCTGTGTTTGTGGAGTTTGTTCAGGACACCCATTCCCCCCAACAGGCTTGGAACACCTTTCAATCACTGTTATAATTCGTTCTAGGATCAAGTCAGGCCTAAGAATGCAAGTCTAAGATGAAGAGAAACAAATACAGTGGTTTTGACTGACTAACACTGAGATCTAGTCAGTCTGTGAATTTGACAAAGTGATTATTCACTTTTTTATTAATCACTTGCCGGCTGAACTTCATTTGATCTCTACTGAACATCATGTCGTGATATCTGTGGCAACATAAGCATATGTACTGAATAATAAATTTCTACTTTTCCCTGGTTACACCCATCTTTAGGATGCATACCATGTTCATCTTCACGTGTCTACAAAACACTCAGTTTTTCCCAGACTTGGCACTCCAAAAGAACTAAAATGTTCTTGGTTAGGATCAAAAACAATGCAAGATGCTTATTTTCACTCCTGCACATGTTTCTTGTACTCAGAATCAGTAAAATACAGACTTAAAAAAAAAAGCAACTTAGTTATTATCAGTTTTGGAAAACTGTGTGTGATTTAGGGGCCTTGGATTAGACCTCTTCAAATATGTCACCCAACTATACCCAAAACCTGGTTTTTCAAGCTCATTCATTCCAGAAGCCTGGGATTATTACTCATGATACTAAAGTAGTGCTTTTATGCAGCACTATAAAGCTGTCCACAGTCACTGCAGCAGAAGTTTGATCCCTTACGAGGGAGGGGACCCACATGGCTCAGCAGACCTCTCCTGGCCTGATCACTGCTCCCCTCAGCAGCGTACTTCAGTACATCTGCCTGTTCTGCTCCCCATTCTGTCTCTGGTGAATACTGTCCCCACACTCTGCACCCCAGTTCTTTTGTGCATAATCTTTTTTTTTTTTAAGTAGTGCTTTTATTATTATAGTCATCTCTCAGGTATTACTGAAGGTGGATGTTGACACCATGACATGTGATGTAACCCTGAGGGACACCTCAGATTGGACAGCTCCAGAAACAGGCAGAACTTAATTCCACATCAGAATACAGGCCAGAATCCAGTAAGACCCTCCCTTCCACAGTCATTCATGTCAATCACAAAACTCCTGTTCCCCTTTCCTAGACCATAGCTAACAACTCCTTTCTGGCCAGAGGGCCAGGTGATTTGCATTGGGCCAGTGAGAGAGGAGGGCTAGGGGGCAGTAAATATCGAGAAACTTCTCTCAACAGGGGACTCTGAGTAAATACTGTGAAGTGTGCCTCTGGTTGGCCTATTCTAGACATAGAACATGAACAGGAAAATCTTATGTTATTCTTGAGATTTAATGATTGATTACAGCATCATGGTACAGTCTAACCTAATCCATACACTCACAGAAGCCAGCATTCTGGTCACTCTTCACTTTTCTTGATTTAGCATTGGCTACTGGAAGTACCCACCCTAAACTCTGAGGAGGTGGGACAAAGTTTTTCTCCTTGACCAAACTCTAGTCAGGCTGCCCTGAGCTCTTTGTCAACTGAGTCCCTGCTTCAAGCATGTTCTCAAGAGCCAAATTTTAGCAATAGTCCTGCTGAGTCGATTTAGCAAAAATTCCCCCACCCTCATATCACTGGTATCTTATCAATATCTGATAGGACTCCTCACACCATCACACCTAAAGTCCTATCTGATGGTCCTGGCCTGCCATCAACAATAGTCCTCTCAGGTCAATTCAGCCTGGTCCCTGACCCACCCCACCCTCTTATGTTTCCACTTAGTAATTTTTCATTTATGATCCCCACCTGCTCCCTGGCGAGAAAGTTCCATTCTTAACTGTAATTAGTGCTTCACCTATTCTCAGCTCTATAGAACCCCACTACAGGGATCTAGACTCATCACTATAGGTTTCTCCCTGCCTAAATACCGTTTCTTTAACTGATGAATAACTTATTCTTTAGCAGATGTAAAGACTCAAAGTCTTAGGCATCAGTGTCAACCACAGTCAGCAAAACTGTACCCTAATTGAAACCATTTTCATTCTGCTTTTTCCCACCATTTAGAAAACAGTTGATACAAACAGACCCCAAATGCTAAGCCTGACATCACCAAACTGCGACTTAGTTTCAATTCTCCCAGAAAATGAATCCTAAACCAATCAGGAATCACCTGACTAGCACTAGTCAGGGACTCTGCCCCCCCCACCCCACCCCAGATAGTCCCTAAAAAAAGGAGATAGCAATAACCAGCCTGCCTATTTGTCCATTATAATTCCCCTTTCTCTGTTCCTCCTTATGCCCATTAAATATTTCACTGCACATAGCTTCTCAGAGCTCCTTTCTCTCTGCTGGATTGGGCACTCTTGACTAAAAAGTATGTCGCTCAGAAAAACTCAACATTTTCAATATACCTCTGTTTGTCCTTAAACCATTCTGGCATCCAAAGGACACCCCACCAATGGCCACCAGGAGAAACAAGCAACCAAGGTAATTACCTGTTGAGTCCCTTGAGCCAGCTGTTTTCTCACTGTCTCTGAAGGTGGTGGATGCCCCTCTCGGGTCCTAGCTCTGCTTTAGACTTTATTTGAGCATTTCTTTGTCTGGACTGGGCCAGGACAGAGCAGCACTGGTTCCAGGGTCAAACTACTTGGCGGGGCTAACTGGTGCCTATTTAAGCTGGAGCAAGTGAGGCCTCAGGTGAATAAAATTTTGTTTTCAGGCTGACCAAGCAGGTTAGCCTTAGCAGAGATAATCTTGAGTTACAATAGCCACAGTGGAGAACTTTCAACCTGGATAAGCTTACCTGTTTACAAGGTGCCCTAAGAAAAAAAAGGGGTCTCACCCAAGCACTCACCAGAAAGGGTAAAGGGAAAATTATTATTGTCCCCCTACAATTTCTGGTGTTCTCTTGAAATAGTCCATTCTTTCCAGAGGTTGCAGATGGCATCCTGTGAAAACTGGCAGAAGCCTGCAAAGGCAAGAATTCTTACCAAAGCCAGTTACCCCAGATATCTACTTATAGGGCTTAGTTGAGAAAGGATGGCAAAATTTCACCTGGCCCTTTCCTTTTCAAATTCAGGTTGGCATGCAAAAAGCTGTAAAAACTTTAATATGGACGTTTCCAATATCCTGACCGACCCATCTTTCAAAGTAGAGGAAATGAGCCTGGGCAGAATGTACCAGGGGGAGGAAATATTTACAGAGTATCTTCCACTATACAATTGTTTTGTAAGCCAACTTTCCCATCTACTTTCAACTAAAACCCACAACTTGTTGAACTTCAAATGACAGCGATCTGTATTTATTTTTAAGAACCAGCAGTGCTTTGGGAAATACACATAGCTCCCCCCCTTTAAAGTCAATGCCAGAAGACTGAATTTCATTCCTCCTTGATATGCCAATTATTTCTCTACAGCATTTGAAAAATATTAGAAAGCTTAAAGAGGAAGCAAGAAAACTGCTTTCAAAACCCCAGACCTGGCCTTTACAATGTCCCTGGGTGGTCCATATTTGCATGGAGAGATTTAGTTTGGCATTTTAACTAATGTAAATAGATTCTCACTTTCCTCTAGGTCTGAAAGTATTCAAAGAGGAGAGATCCTCTTTCCAAATCAGCAGTAACCTATACCTTTTGAAAGTGAACAGTCACACTTTTCAAGGAAACAGGCAGAGAAGTGTTGTTATTCTTCCACAAAACACACACCAATTCCCACAACCCCATACTAATGGGGCAGATGGTGAAACAGGAGACACAACTTCAGTTCAAAAGGGGACACTGTCAAAACACAAAACACATTCACCTCAGGACTATTCCCCTTTCGGCTCTCCCACCCCCACCCCCGAAACCCACCGATACTGAAATCCCACAGCTGACTGACAGAGATCTGGCTCCTCCCCCACCTGGACTTGCTGGAACCCTGAGCAATCTGATAAACTTTGAAAGACTTCTACATGTGTGCTAAACTACGTTCAAAAGGAGAGGACTTCATTCTATTTTACTCACTAAAATCTTCCACTTGTCAATGAAATAGGTACTCTTTCAGTTTGAAGTAGTCTATCCAACAAATGTACTTTCTAAGGGAAACTGACAGACAGCAAAGGACAAATAATGTGGTGCCATCATTTATTCATTAGCACTAGTCAAAATATTCACATTATTCTTGGCTTCAATCTAGACATTAGAATAAAGTAGAAACCTGATCAGCGAATCAAAAATTTTCTCCTCCCATTAGAGAGGAACCAGAGTACCCCCAATGCTCAGAAGAGAGGGTCAAATGAGAATCAGCTCATAAGTTATTAGCCCAAGGGGCTAATAAAGGAAAAACACAAGACCCCAAACATCTCCTGTCATTTCAAGAATGAAAGGCTCTCCACTCCAAGATTTTCTTCCCCCTGCAGAAATGACCCCTTGCAGAAATGATCCTGATTCAGGAAGGAGGCTTCCAGAATTCTAGGCATCATGGAGCCACAATCACATTGGACTAGACATGCAATAGAGGCTGCATTTCGGGAAGTGAATGTTTTTACTAAACTCATTAAATGATCCAAGGGGGAAGATGAAATCTTACAATAGAAGGAAAATTAAGTGAAATTTATTCTTGTTCTCTCAGGTCAGCAAAAGCTTGTTGAGCATCTTCTAAGGGTAAGACCATCTGCTGGAATGTAAAAGACTACCTCAGAAGTCTAGAGTCTAGAAGGGGAGGAAGGCATATACACCATGGTATAGTTCAAGATTTAAAAAAAAAAAAAATTAAGTGTACCTCAAACCTAAGGAGGACAAGATCATATGCATCCCAGAAAAGAGGTTAGAGAGTGATAGAACTGCTGTTGGATAAAAAGAGTACGTGCCTGGTACTTTAACTGCCTTCATTATTTATAATACGTGTGCAAGCCAGGTATCGTCATCCCCATTTTACAGATGAAAAAACTGAGGCGAGCATTGGCAATAAAAGGGATAGCTGGCTTCTTTTTGTTTGCTGCCTTATGTTGCCTCGTAGATGTATTTACTCTGATTATTTTATAAAGCACCACATCAAAAAATAAGGTCTTAATAACAGCAGCACATCTAAAAGCAGGATTTCTTAACCTTGGCGTGACTGACATTTTGAGCTGGAAATGTCTTTGTTGAGGGGCTGTCCCACGCGCCACAGAATGTCAGGAGCAGCCCTGACCACTACTCGCTAGATGCCTCTAGCTGCCTTCTCTCCTAAATGTGATTACCAAAGATGTCTCCATATATTACCAACTGCCCCTTTGGCATACCCACTGCTAGTTGAACACCACTGACCTAAAAACACACTGCAATGGGCCACTTTCTTTGAGCAAATCACAGAATACAAGATCAACAGCTCAGAATCACTTCCTGAGGGCTGAGGACAGAAGACAGGCCCAGAGGCTCTGCAGTTCCTTCCACCCTGCCTACCATTTTCTGACAACCCTCCCCCACAAGGAAACCCTGGCACCTGTGTGCTATTCAATTGGCAATCTCCTGCCTCTGACATCCACAAAAGCTTTTCTGGAGTGTGTAGCCATGGGGAGAGCTAATGGCATTAGCTTCCAGAGCTAAAGACTTCATCTGTATCCTTGTAAGATCACTCAGCACCTCCTTTCCCACCTCCATGTTTGCAAAGCCCTCTTTCCCATTACTCACTGTCCCCTCAAAATAAAGAGGAAGCAGGATGCTTGACCACAAGGTATAAAAATGCCCCTTTGCAGCCCTCCCTGGTGGCGCGGCGGGTTGAAGCACAGCACTGAGAATCCAAAGCCACTTCCGCATGGGTTCGATTCCCGCCTGCCCCGGAGGTGACCACATGGTGTGGCAGACCTCTCCTGACCCGCCCGCTGCTCCCCTCGCAGTGTACTTCGTCGATCTGCCTGTTCTGTTCCCCACTCTGTCTCTGGTGAGGCCTCTCACCGCCCCTGAGCCTCTGGCCTGTACCCCAGTTCTGTACGCACAAATAAATAAATCTTAAAAAAAAAAAAATGCCCCTTTGCTAAGCTTTGTTAAGGAACTTAACAAAAGTATTTAAAATATTAAGGTATTTTAAAGCAGACATTGGTGTACTTAGATCTAACAGGACTCAGTACAGCATGTCAGTGTTTACAATCTTCTGGAAATCACATTCCCTGTGAATTTAAATTTATGATGGGCACTGTTAGATGTTAACCTAAAATGTGGATGGGAGTGGAGGGGGTGAGGGAGCACAGAATTAAAAAAAAAAAAATCTTCAGGAGTTATAGGAAAAATGTGGAAGCAAAAAGAAACACACTGATGTCTGCTCCCAGGCAGATCTGCTGACCAAGTACAATCACCCTTGACAGCAGCTGAGACCCATCACCTTTATTATAAAGAATGATGCAAAGGCTAATATAAACTGCTGTGCACTGATTAGTCTTTACCCCAGAAAGACGCAGTGGGTCACCCTGTACGGGTATAACATGAATATGGGTGAGCATAAACACGTTAGGGATTGATATGAACTGAAAACTAAGGATGGGCACACAGGCCGCTGCTAAGCAGAGTTCCCAGGATTTCAATCCAGGTTAGGTTCTGGATCACAATGCAGCAGCGATGCCCAGAACATTGAGCAGCTCTGAAGTAACATTCATCTTTGCAGTGAATAAAGTCCTGACTTGCTGCTATTCCTGCAAAATCAAAATTGGGATGTCCTCGCTGCAGACAGCTACAGGCCTTCGGTGCTCAGCAAGACACCTGGTGATTTGGGGGGCTCAAATGAGTGGGATTTCAGCAACCTCAAGTGAAAACTGGAATTGCTGTGGGATGCCTATACTTTACTTGTTTCCTTTTGATAACACAGTTACATTTGTTCCTATCAGCGTGTGAACATACTCTTGAGGGACTCTCTGTCTTGTCATGATAAACAGCTACACTAAATACTTGTTGGCATTCCATGTGGAGAAACCATGAGATGTGATGGAGAGAGAATAAAAGAACTTTGAATCTGGCCAAACTGTATGTGAAATCCAACCATTCTACTAACTGGCCTCGTGTGCTCCTGACCAAGATCTGTATATGAACACTGACTCTGGACAGGGTAAGTGCCCAATGAATGACAAAGAGTGCCAGAGCTGTCTGCTGCTTCCAGAGACCCCACTTGGTAGCAGCATGCATTAATTAGTGCATGTTGTACCTGCACCTAGGCATAATTTGCATGCCTTGTAATGAAATACCAGTAATGTCCTAAAAGTCAGAGCATTTTTTCTTGGCTGGTTGTGGCACAACAGTTTTTGCTGGTTTCAAGACATTTCAGTGGAGTGACTTCTGCTCCTTTTCCCTTAAAAAAAAAAAAAGACTTGGGCCCTCCCTGGTGGTGCAGCAGGTTAAAGCACAGCATTAAGAAGCTAAAGCCACTTCAGCATGAGTTCCATCCCCCACCCTAGAGGTGACCCACATGGTGCAGCAGACCTCTCCTGACCCGCCTGCTGCTCCCCTCAGCAGTGTACTTTGTCAATCTGCCTGTTCTGCTCCCCACTCTGTCTCTGGTGAATCCTCTCACCACCCCTGCACCTCTGGCCTATACCCCAGTTCTTGTATGCATAAATAAATCTTAAAAAAATATGTATTTGTTTACAATAACTGCAGTGATTGTGAATAGCTTCATAGTGCTGTGCTTTAACCTGTTGCATCACCAGGGAGAACCTACTTTCCCCTTTCTTAAACAGGGCACAGGAACCAGTGATTCTTCAAAATCTCTTTTTAAGTCACAAATACTTTATATTTCCCCTGTAAAGTTGATTTGGTACACATATGAATTCAGTTTTTCCAGGCTCAATGATCATTTTCAAGATATCACACGTCTACCCTCCACAGCACCTAATGACTCCTGCTAAAGAAACATCCTCTAAACAGAGAGTCAGGAGATATTTTAGGAACTTATGGGCTCCTTAGGGCTCACAGCTCAGCTTCAGTGTTTTTGTTATAATGCAAGATTCACTATAGCTTTCTACAGGCCACAGTTCTTATTGAAAGGAAATGCCTGAAACAAATCCAGGATACTGATGAAAACTTACCCAGTGAAACTTCTAATAGTTTTTAGTATATTAATTAATTAATGACAGTTAACAGTCAAAAAAGTCAGTCCTAAATCTCAAAAGAAGTCAACCTAGAAGTTCATTGTCCACCAAAGTTCCCAAAAGAACATGTTTTCTTTTTCACAGTTTCTCAGTTAAAAGTTTCTAGTTAAAAGTAATCCTACATCAAGGGAATAATTATTTCATAGTGTGAGAGATCTATAAAGTTTATCAAGGGAATTAGCTAGTATCATGAAAGAGATCGAATGAAGGCAATATTTAATTTCTAAAGGACTATGGTACCACTTTGAGTGGGCAAAAATCACACAAGTCACACATGAGGCTTAAAGGAACTAACAAAGGCTCACAGAGAAATTGGATAGCAAACCTAAAAAAAAAAAAAAAATTAGACATATCCAGCCCTTTGTGTTTCTCACAGAGGACACTAGCTGAAATGGATGCTACTTGGTTTTAGAGGCATCACAGAACTGACTGGCATTCCACTGCCACCACTGAGTAACTATATCCTCCAGTATGGCACTTAACTCAGTTCCATCATGTGTATTAAGTTAGAATAGAATGTCTACTGATAGAGGGATTAAAATGAGGTAATATGAGTCTGATAGTCAATATGTAGAATTTGACCTATAGTTTTTCTTTTTTTTTTTTTTTTAAGATTTATTTATTTATACATACAGAACTGGGGTACAGGCCAGAGATGCGGAGGGTGAGAGGATTCACCAGGAACAGAGTGGGGAGCAGAACAGGCAGAT
>NW_004567106.1:11257263-11270970 GCF_000260355.1 Condylura cristata | reverse complement strand
AAATATTAAAAAAAAAAAAAAAAAAGGTAGTGCCTCGTTCAGTGCTCCATACCTTTTGGTAAATATACTGGCAATGTCATACATTTAGTAAATGTGCTGAGCACTTTTAAAGTGACTAATAAATTATCTTCAATCTTTGTTTTATTAAATGGGTCAAAGTAATTTGTTTACAATGAATGTCTATGATCTTTCCACTGGATGCTAGGTTAAGTGATGAGTAGGGTGATTGGGGAGAATGCACTACACACAGAAGTAATTAATTTCCAGCCTCTGTGCACTCTCTGAGCTAATAAATGTGGCTGGGTTTAAAGAACTAGCCTTTATTTTATAAGGCTGCTTCCCAGTATAGACAGAGCATCACCCAGGCTGGATCTGTAAGATTTACTTGACTCAGCACTGGAGTCAAGATATATGCTCATTTATCAAATACAGCTACAGGAAGAGTACTTAGGGAAGGGGAGAGAAAGAAAATTCAGAGAGCTCCCTCTTAGACATAAAACATGATGACAGCAAGGCTGGGTAATCTGTTATCGTCTCAGAAGTTCGTCAGAACTAGGGGTCAGGGAGCACCACTTAATAAATATGCCCTGTTTTCCAATGGCTTGAATTTATTTTCTCTTGCCACATCCCCAGTGGTAGTTAGCCCTAATGACAAATTTTTTTTAAAGATTTATTTTTATTTATTCATACAGGCCAGAGATGCGGAGGGTGAGAGGATTCACCAGGAACAGAGTTGGGAGCAGAACAGGCAGATTGACGAAGTACACTGCTGAGGGGAGCAGTGGGCGGGTCAGGAGAGGTCTGCCACGCCATGTGGTCACCTCCTGGACAGGCAGGAATCGAACTCATGCGGAATTGGATTAAGCTTCTTAGTGAGTGCTTTAACCTGCTGCGCTACCAGGGAGGGCCATAATGACAGAATTTTAATGCCCAAAGAGCTGCTGGATATGTTTTCTGTAGGAATGGGGGCAAGGCTGAGTATGGGGAAGGATGAAGACATCACTTATCCCCCAGGGCACTGGACAGCAGAGATATGGCATCCAGAATATGGAAAAAGAAAGAAAAAGAGAACTGTAGAAGATACTCTGAGCCAAAAATTGGACCCAGAGCTTAGTAGGCTAAAAAAGGCTGTACGGGGCCTCCTCCATATTATCTAAACCTCTCCATGATGGTGGGTGAAGATTTTGAGAAAAATAACTCTTAGATCACCAGAACCTCAGGCCTGAAGACATACTACAAAGTTGGTTCCTATAAAGAGACTGGTTACTTGGTAGAAGGATGGCTGATTTCATTTTATTGAGAAACATTCAAAAGAACAGAGTTTGGGCCTTTTTCCACACCAACCCCTTTCGAAGAAAACTCAGCATTTTAGGTTGTCAGAAAATATTACATTCCCACTTGTTCCCCCAGGATGCAACTTTTGCTGAGAGTACCTCTTTCAAATCTACTAACACTGATCAACATCTTTTCTCTATACTTTCCACAATGAAATACATAGTTAGCCATATTTGATCTAACATTATTTAAAGGGTGTCCCCTACAGTGAGCTATGCCTTACTATCAGCTATAATTTCTGCTCTTCCGGAATAGTCAAAGCAATTTTCCCTAAACTTGAACTATATCATGTCTACATGCCCACTAGAAAGACATTTCAGCAAGAAAATGGCTGGCTAGGAGTTCCTGCCCCTTACCTAGGTGTGGGAAAGACCAGCATAAGGAACAGATACCTTCTTCTGCATTTTCCTGAGTCTGACTTGTGAAGTAATTTCCTGTCCTGATCTGGGTTTCAGTTTGACCTCACAGGGCACGGGAGTCCTTCCCACTGCTGCCAGGATCACTGTCCTGATGATGACGACGAAAAAATTTACAGGCCAGAGCAATTCTGGAGAGGGAGTGGGGAGAGGAGAACCACGCTGCCAGGAGGGAAGGTGTTTATGAAACACATCCCCAACCACACTTTTTTGCAGCCGCAGAGAGAGAAGCTGACATCTTCTTGCGTGAATGTCTAATTAATACCCTGCTGGAAGTGCATTGCTCTCACCGACTTGGAGGATAGCAACAGCATCTAAGAGCTTCGCAGACAGCCCGAAAAACGTAATCAAACAGCATCCTTCCCCCTCATTCTGCAGTTCACCCTCCCACAGGGGCCGTCAGCTGGTGGCCCGGAGGGGTGCGGATTTCTCCGCCAGTCTCCTTCTGCTCCCAAGGAGCAGACCCGGGCGGGGCGTGCTGGGGACGCTCCTCCCAGCCCACCAGGTGGGCGACCAGGTGCTGACACTGCGACCCTTTTCCTCCAACCTCGCCTCTGGGTTCTGCCCGCCAAGCTGCAGCCGGGGGCTGCCGCTGGGGGTCTCTGGCTGCCTTAGGGCGCAGCGGTGCATGCCAGAACCTGGCGAAGGCAAGCAGTACCAGCGCCGCACTGCTGCTGAGCCCCCAGCACGGACGACACCCAGGCGCCAAGGGTGGTGCAGGGGCGCCGAGGTGGTAGCCAGGAGAGCGCGACACCCCCTCCTGTTTACCTGGATGTGCTCGGCGACCGCAGAACTCTCTCCAGGAGCGCGGCGCTGGCGGCGCGGGAGCGGCTCCCGGGGCGGCGGGCCGGGCACCGGCAGGATGTGCTGTCTCACGCTGCGCCGGCCGCTCGGCTCGCGCTCCTCCGGGAGCGATCACTTCCTCTCTCTCCCGGAGCCTGACACTGACAGCTCCCCCAGAGCACCCAGTCTGCGGGACTCGCCCCGCCCCCGGCCCACGCCCTCCACGCCCCGCGCCCCTCCCGCGGGAGGGCCCTGGCTCCGTCTCTCTGACACACCGTCTCGCAAAGAGGGGGTGGCGCCCGCCCAGAGACTGGCAGAGAGCGGGGGCCTGGGTCAAATCGTCTAACCCTATGCATCGGTAGGATTCGCACCTAAGTTGAGGCAAATAGGAAAGCTTCAGTGTTTGGGGAGCTTAAGTAGACATGCCAACATTGCCCTTTACTTAGGGTCCTTTGAGGTCTTCTGAATAGAAACAGAGAAAGTGCAGATTTCATTTGCTCTATCTGATAATTGATAGATTTGATTTATTCTCTATAACATTGCCTCTTAGAGTCTTGGCTTTTAAAAATCTGGTTAAACATTCGTGGACTCCCCCAAAGTTTGACATAACAGCTAAGTTTTAAGCTCCAGAAATAGGCATCAAATTGGGATTCTAACCATCCCAGGTTTGGCACCATTTTATACATAAGCTTTTCAATATGTTCTTTGAATATCTGTGGGGTCATCTTACACTTCAGAGAGAAAGTTAGTAGAAAGTTAGAGTGAGGACTGTATCTTACTCCTATGCTCCCAATATCTCCAAGGGTCCATAAATATTTATGACTTTGTTCATCAACAAATACTATAGTACCTTCAAAATATAGATCTGATTATAACACAATCTCATACCCATCTATAAAATGACCATTCTTGTTCTAATTTTAACTTTCCGGAAGGCCTGTTGTGACTATAAGTATAGCTAAATGAGAGAGGTGAAATGTTGGAATGAATTCAAGGTATTCTAGGGGAAAACTTAGATATAAAAAGTATTTTCCCACTACATGCAATGGATACTTAATATATGTCAAACTCTACATATATTTTCTTTAACATTTTTCAATTATACTACATAGCAGATACAATGTCATATCCTCATAAAAGGGATCTTTACAGCTTTGCCTGAGTTCCCCACTACTGAGTAATGTGAGATCTGAGTCCCCAGTTCACAGCTCAGACCTCACCACCTGCTATTACAGTGTCTCCAAAATGGGCCTTGTTGTATGTTCCTACCTGCAAAGTTTTGCGCTAGGATAAAATTTTTTTCTCTCAAAGAGGTTAAAATCCAATTGAAGGTGAAAGGAGGGGTATGGGCCCATATAATTAAAAACAACAACGAGGAAACAGTCAAAGCAAAACACGTTAAGAGAACTCATTAATAAGAGCCCATCTGATGCGGGGGACATGACAAGGAGAAACTAGAATTACGAATATGGATAATGTTGGAAATGGAGAGGAAAGAGAGGGTATTTAAGTAGAAATAAAGACCACATATTTAGGCATGAACAAAGATCCAGAAAAGGGCCTTCCCTGGTTGAGCAATAGATTAAAGCGCAGCACTATGAAGCTATCCACAACCACTGCAGCACAAGTTCAATCCCTGGCCAGGGAGCTGACCCACTTGGTGCAGCAGACCTCTCCTGTCTCTCCGACTGTTCCCCTTAGCAGTGTATTTCGGTAGATCTGACTGTTCTGCTCCCAACTCTGTCTCTGGTGAATATTCTCTCCTGCCCCAATGCTGGTCTGTACCCCAGTTATTGTATGCATCAATAAATAAATCTTTTTTTTTTTTTTTAGAATTGTTATAAATGCTGATGTATACACTGACATATTCTTAACACCTGCAGTCCATAGTTTACATTAGGGTTTATTCTTGGGTTTGAACAAACTTAAAATAATATGTACTTAGCATTATAGCATCATATTTTCACTGCCCCAAAAATCCTCTGTGCTCTATTCATCCTTCCATGTTCCTTAGTAATTTTTTTTTAGATTAGCTTTTTTTTATTACAAAAGTTTATTTTTACATCATTTTGTACATTTTTTTCCCATCTCAATTGTAATCCCCACGGGTTTCCCATCACCAAGTCACCCGTGTGCCATCACCATAATCCCGTGCATTTCCCTCCCCCCCCCCACCCCCCCCCGTTTTTGATCCCAGTCCCCACTCCACCCCCGCAAAATGTCTCTGGTATATGGTTGTCAATTATGCATAAATAAATAAATCTTAAAAAAGAGAAAACAGATCCAGAGAAGAGAAAGCACAGGATGTTCAGCAAATGGCAAGTGGGTCAGCTTTGGGAAGGATAACAGATTCATGGGGGAGCAAATGGAGGGCTTGAAGGGAGGCTGGAGAGCAGGCTGTGGAGTACCCCATTACAGATGCTTGAGCAGTAAATGACACTTGGGAAGAGACATTTGGGGGTATCTATGAGCAGGATATTGGGATACCTAAATTCAGACCAGTTCAAAGCTCTGTATAGGAATCCAGGCCAGGATTGCGAAGGCCCAAATCTGTCATGTTGTTATTCATCTAAATAGTTCACAAGAGGCAGTCCCTGTAGCACAAGGGTTTAAATCTCAGCTCTATGAAGCTACTGCAACATGAGTTCAATCTCCAATCATGGAGCTGACCCACATGGTACAGCAGACCTCTCCTGTCTTGCCCATTGTTCCCCTCAGAATTGTATTTCAGAAAATATGCTTGTTCTGCTCCTCACTCTGTCTCTGGTGAATCCTCTCACCACCAACCCTTGTTTTCCCCACCCCCTCCACACTCATACATCTGGACTACACCCATTATGAATCTATATATATATTTATTTATGTATGTATAGAACTAGGGTGTAGGACAGGGGATTTATCAGAGACAGAGTGGGGAGCAGAACATGTGGATCTACTGAAATACACTGCTGAAGGGAGCAGCAGGAGAGACAGAAGAGGTCTGCAGCACCACTTCCTGCCACAGTGGTGATAGCATGAGAGCACTGTGCTGAGGTTTAACCCCTACAGCCACCAGGGAGACCCCTCGTATGCACAGGATTTGTGGACTTCCGTTTTCAGCTAATTTGGGTAAATAGCTAGGAGTACAATTTCTGGGTCATATGGTAAGCTTTATAATCGCCTTTATAAGAATCTTCCAAATTGTCTTTGAAAGGGATATACCATATTGTATTCCCACCAGTGAATGAGAATTCCTGTTATTCCACACTCTCATCAGTAGGGTTTTTTCAGGGTTTGGCATTTTAGCCAATCTAATGGATGTGTAGTGGTATTTCATTGCTGTTTTAATTTGCAATTCTCTATGACCTATAACATGGAGCATCTTTTAGGTTTACTTGTGTATCTTCTCTGGCAAGGTATCTGTTCAGGTCTTTGGTCCATTTTTTTTATACTGGGTCATTACAATTATAAATTTTCTGTGTTATAAGTCTTCTATATATATTTCAGGATTTTGTTGTTTATCAGCTCTGTGCTTTGTGAATATTTCCTCCAGTCTGTGGCTTATCTTCTCAGTCTTTTAACAGTGTACTTTGCCCAGGAAAAGACAATCTTTCTATCATGGAGCATGGTTAAGTGTCCTGTCTAAAAAGTATCACCAAACCCATTGCCATCTTCAAAATTTAACTTTTTGTGAAAGGCATAAAGGCTTAAATCTAGATTCCTTTTTGAAAATGTAGATGTCATCATTTCCTGGAAAAAAAAATATCCAAAGCATGTATTTTTCATTTTATTTTCAGATAGAGAGATTATGTTATGGCAATGGCCAAACTAGCTGATTACAATTATACAATTTTTATCTTTGAAGGAGGTCATGGGCTAGGGTGTTATGAGTTAATATTATTTAATAATCTGAGAAGTAAAATCAAGTCACATTTTACTGATATAAACCAATTATACTGTAATTCAGTTTTGTGATAAATCCTTGTCTATTAGAAACATTACCCATGAATTTCTATGTTAGATTCTTCAAGTACTAAATTTCCCCCTCAAAAAAAGAATTTTTATGCAGTGTTTGGGGACACTGGCATGAAAAAGAGAGGAATTTTTTCATGTGAAATAACATTTCTTAAGTCCAACAACTCCTCACTCCTGCAAAAAGTCACAGAAACTCTGAAATCACTCAGAATCAAACCTAACATATGGACAGAAAGCACCAGAAGTTAAAAAAGCAAAAATAGTCAATGAATTTTTGCTAAAAGAAACTTAAAAAAAATCTATAAATCTTAAACATGAAATACATGTTTCACCCATTAATCTAGTTATTGCTCCAAAGTTTGGAAGGAGAGCCCCAGAAAGGGATTATATGGCTACTACAAGTCATGTCAGGCAAAGCTACCCTCACTAGTCAGTAAGAATTTGCCTCAGAGGCTTCTAGAAAACAATGATGTGGCTAAAGTCATCTACTCTGAAATCAGACAACTTAGGTCCACCACTTACTGCTTTTGTATACTTACACGTTACTAGATTCCTCTGAGACTCAAGTTGCCTAGACGTTAGAATAAGGCAATAATGATATTTGTCTGTCTCCTGTGCTATTTCGGAGAGTTAATTCTTGGGAAGAACTTGTCAAAACTCTTAGCACATAATTGGAAACATTTAATAACTGTTAGCTATAGTTTTCGATTGTTAATCCAGTCTGTGTGAAAAGTCTAAAAAGTAGAACTTTTTACTCTCAAAGTTCAGGGTTGAATCTGTGATATCACATGACTCAGAGACTAATCAGACCTTGGAGACACTAACACAGCATTCAACTTGGTAATCTTCTCCTTCCATTCTCCTAGTATTCTTCAATGATGGAGCCTGAAAATCATGCCTCACAGCTAGCTCCATTGCTGAACTTACTTTCCTAAAACCCACTCATTACACAGGTTCCAACAAAACTCTTTTTTATTACAATGTTTTATTAAAATTGCATTAGATAAGATTTAAGTGTACACCATTATAAACATCTATATATAATAACTTAAGTTGCCCATCAAAAGCCCAGTTCTAGGGGCCTGCCTGGTGACCCTGGGGTTAAGTCTCAGCGCTATGACCTCTATAGCCTGAGTTTCATCCCTAACCAGGGAGGTGACCCACATGGCGCAGCAGACCTCTCCTGTCTCTCCTGCTGCTCCCCTAAGCAGTGTATTTCAGTAAATCTTCCTGTTCTGTTTCCCCACTCCCCCCTTCCCTTAAATGAATCCTCTTACCCCTACCTCCCACACCTCTGGCCTATACCCCAGTTCTTCTATGCAAAATAATAATAATAATAATAATAATAATAGTAATAATAATAATAATAATAATAATGTTCTAATTCTCTCCTTCACCATACAGTTAATGTCTTTCACCTGACTGGCCCATCCCTCTTGCCCTTTCCTTTTGATAACCACTAATCTGGTTTTCTAAACTAAAAGTTTGTTTTTGTTTTATTTAGTTTGTTAATTTGTTTATGTACTACATGAGTAAAATCACATTGTGTTTCTCTTTCTCTATCTGACTGATTCCATTAAGCATTATATTTTCTATGTCTTTGACATGTTGTTGCAAGTGGCAGGATTTCTTTTCTATAGCTGAATAGTATTCCATTGTGAAACAACAAAATTGTTATACCCCAGATCCCATCACATCTGCTTGAGACTTTCCTCTGGATGTTATTCTTTAGGACACTCTACCTTACAATAGTTGAAAAAAGTAAGACTGAAAATTTCCTTCAGTAGTACAAAATTCTAAAACCACAGAAAAAGAAGTGTGAACCATCTGACTCACTTATTGAAAATGTAACATATCCAAAGCTAGTAATAAAAATGCTGGGAAATATTCTCTAGTGAGGATGTCATGAGTTTTATGTAGAGCTCAGGATAAAAACCTATGAGAAAATTAATTTAAACTACTGTTTAATGGCAGGTAAGGTTTTGGGTGGTATATATTTCAGATGGGATATGTTTTAGTTATTTTTGCATTATATCACTGGAATTTTTCTGTTTGTGTCAAATCAAAATAACAGGTGTCCAGAAACAGGCAGATCATTAGTATTTGCAGATTTATGAGAAATCCAAGAGTGACTTACGGGAAGATCAATGATTACAACATCTAAAGCAATTCCTGCTGGACACTTTTTCATTAAAGGAAGTTGCCTGTTTTTATATATTAAGTACAAAGAATCTGCAATAGGTCAATTCACACAAGCACACACACATACAAAATCTGCCTTGGGTTTGAGAAGAGAATTCAGAGAGATGCCTGTGGTATGGCTTTAGATATTTCTAAGTGCTTTTTGGGTAATTCCTAAATTCCCTCCAGTTAATCTATAATTATATTTATCATGTAATTGTAATATAACCTCTCTCAACATTTGCCTTCTTGTGTTTTTATCCCTTTTATCGTTTCACGTTTCCTCCCATTAGTCTTTCTTTTGAGGATAGTGCCTAGTCAAAATCAATAATAAAATTCAACCATGAAAATGATCTATATAGCAACACTAGAAATCTTTACCCTTTGAAAAATTATTTTAAACACTTAATTTATGAGGAGAAATCTGGGATAATAAAACATAAATTATTTATGTTGCTTTAAATTCACTTTCCATCCTTGTCTAAATATAAACCTTTACTCAGGTCAGGTGACCAAAGTGA
Source organism: Condylura cristata (assembly GCF_000260355.1). Lineage (NCBI taxonomy): Eukaryota > Metazoa > Chordata > Mammalia > Eulipotyphla > Talpidae > Condylura > Condylura cristata. The sequence goes on along the minus strand of NW_004567106.1, from coordinate 11,261,780 downwards.
AATCAGTGCCTCTCTACTCCTTCATGTCCTGCCTCATTACTTATTATTCAAAAGCTAGTATTTCTAGGAATCTACCTTGCCAAAAAAAAATCACACTTTGATAAATTCTCTAGATTATTTCCTAGAAATGTATTTTATGGGTTTTGTAATTGCTACTTGTAAAGATTGATCCTAATAACTCTATCTGCTCCAGCTCTTTTAAAACGTCATCATATTTATTTGTCAATAATATACATACAGACATTGGTATTGTGTGTCTACCTTTACTTAGCAAGCCTGAGCGTTTTTCTTTATGGTGCTTCATTTTTATTTTTTTTTTTATTTCTCATGTACTAAATTCATAATACTGTTTGGCTACTTAAGAAGTAAAATCTAAATATTTAGAATACAGATTTTACATATTACATGTTCTCGCTTCTCTTCCTTCTGTTTTGTTTCATTGTAAAGTTATTTTTAAGAGGAATTATAAAACTGTATAAAATACCACTAATTTCTGATATTAAAAGAAGGTCTCAATCAGAAATATTACAATGAGATCAGAACACAGTCTTAGGAATCAGGCATAACTAGGTTAAAACTAGTTCTTAAGCCTCACTAGCTGTGTTAAATTTTACCAAACCACTAAATCCTGTAAGTCTCACTGTCTTCACCTGCAAAATGGGCATAGCAGTGCATCTCCTGAGCACATACTAAGAATTAAATGAGATAGTGCTTATAAAAAACTGAGTCTAGTGAGTGGCACCAAAGAAATACTAAAATAATGGTAGATACTGTTACAATTATGTGGATATGCATTAAAAAAGACATGAAAATGTTAATACTTCTATTTAGGTGATTAAATCATGGATTCTTTTTTTCCTTTGAGTATTTCTATGTTTTCTAATTGCTCTATGATAAGTATGGTGTTACAACAAGCCAGTTACGTGCTAGTACCATTTCAGTAATGGCATAAAATCACCTGAATACAAAAGCTTATAATTTTCTTCCTTTGAAAACTCCCTAAGCATACACTAAATCTCAGCCCTTGGTGGTGGTTATAACATTTTAAAAAAAAAGATTTATTTTCATTTACTTCTGTGATATAGCCCAGATTTGGGGGTGGTGGGGTGGTGAGAGGATTCACCAGCGACAGAGTGGGGAGCAGAGCAGGTGGATCTTCTGTAATACACTGCTGAGGAGGAGTGGTGGAACAGGAACCGTTTGCTGAGCTATGTGGGTCAGCTCCCTGGCTGGGGATTGAACTCCTGCCCACACAGTGGCTGGTGATAGCATGATAGTGCTGAGACTTTAACCCCTACACTACCAGAGAGGCCCAACAGTATCTTTTTAATATACTTTCATTAGGTTTTATTACATTCTGGACTAAAAGTAAAATAAGAAAATATACCATAAACTGCTTAAATCTACTCTCTTTATTTCATTACTTTGATATCTTTAATATTAGAGTTAATTAACTCTAATTTTCCCCTTCTATTGATGAAGATAAACTGTTGAACTCTTAATTTCTTAACATTCCAACTTGTTAAATATGAATAAGTTCCTACAAAATCATGTTAAATAGGATGATGAACCACCACTAAGAGTTTGGAAACATTTTCTATGTAGTAAAAGAAACACAAACACAAACAAATGTATGTAGTTTGATAAAAACCCTCTCAAACATTTCAGTTCAACAAATTTAAAACATTCAAGTTTTGTTCAACAAAGTCAAACATAAAAATTAATATATTTTATTTTTGCTTATTTCTATGGTGGATCGTAAGGGGTTGGAAGAAAGAGAGATTCAAGTTTCAAATTTGGAAAAAATTCCAAAGAAACAGAATTTAAGAAAAAAAAAGATAAAACAGAAACACTGAAACCAACTCTGAGGCTAATTATAGTATCAGATAAAATACTTCTATACTTTATTTATTTATAACATTAATTTAGTTACTAATATTAAAGTGTATAATATTGTTTCAAACATCTTGAACCTTGACCTATATTAACTGACTTACTACCAATTTTTTAATGTCCTCATCTCCTTTGGGAAGTATTTCCAATGGAATCTCTGGAATTTTATCCATACCTAAAGGAATAACTTAGAGTTCAGACACTCACCCCCAACTTCTAACTTGAATTTACTAGATATAAAGCCTCCAAGGCCCTTAGGATTTCACAGTGCTTCTGATTGCTTTATTACTCATTTCCGTATGAAGTCAGCAAATTTGTCAGTACCTAGAGTCAAAATCTTTTTTTTTTTTTGAGTCATTTGTTCTACAAATATTCTATCAAGCATAATTTATGAATGAACATTATTTAAGCAGCAAAACATTAGGGAAATCAATATTGTAAGTATTACTCATAAATTGTCAACTATTCTTCAAACCTTTGGGCATTCCATAAATGAGCATGTCAGAGTGGCAGGAAAGAGCATAGTTATTGGTTATAACATCATCATCAAAGCACTTCCAATGTTCTTTATGCTTTAGGGATATGATCCATCCACAGGTTATATACCTCAAGTGTTGGATAAATTAAAAGTTTCAAAACAATCAAAAGGCCATCAGGATTGGAATATGACAGTTTGCTACGCTAGCCAATTCGTGCTGATTTACTATAACAACTGGTATTTAACAAATATGTTTTTTAAAGATGTATATATTTATGCATACAAGAACTGGGGTGTAGGCCAAAGGTGTGGGAGGTGAGAGGATTCACCAGACAGAGTGAGGAGCAGAACAGGTGGGCCTACTGAAATGCACTGCTGAGGGGAACAGCAGGCTGGACTAGAGAGGTCTGCTGCCCCATGTGAGTCAGCTCCCTAGCCTGGGATTGAACCAGGATACAGTGACTGCCAAGAGCTTGCTTGATAGAGTTGTGTCTTTAATCCCTGCGCCACCAAGGAGGCCCAACAAATATTTTTCTTATACCTGCTACACACTAGGTACAAGAATGCAGCTTCCTACTATGTGCAAAGCTCAGGCTCTCTGAGAGATCAATAAGTCCCTCAGGCTCTCTTGTAAAGATCAAAGGGCCCTCAGTGGGGTGTTTGATGCAGGAACCCAAGTGTTTTACTTGCTCTAATTCACCATGTATCTTACTCTAAAATTTTCAAGTTAGATCTGCTTTAACCAGATTGTGTACATGGACTTCTCTGAGTTAAAATTTAGACCTGGATGTCTACTCAAATAATTTTTATTTGACCCTGGGCAAGATACTTAACTTTCCTATGCCCCAGATTCTTCTTATGTCAAGTGAGAATATTAACAATATTATATTAACTATAATACTTCACTAGCTTGCCTTGTAAATTAAATTATTTAGCACGTAAGAAACATTAGAAAAATATCACATACATAGTAAGCACTATTATTAATGTTGTAAACTATTTATTATTTAGAATTATGTTCACACAGATTTTAGTTCACCAAGGATACTTAATTTTTGTACTGGTTTAATTCTCTAATTCTGAAGCTAGAGAATGGGAAGTGAGACAAATAGTAGCAGCTGTTCAGCTATTAGTGTTTAAAAAAAAGCCACACAAAAAGGCGGTGGTAAAACATAATTATTTCAAGAGCTACCAAGAGAAAGAAAGAAAAAAAAAAAAACAAAACACCAGTATTCATGTCAGAAGCAGAGTTTCAGAAAGCTAACCTAGAGTCACACACCCGCGCACGCGCACACGCCCCCGTCCTGAGAACCATGCCTAGAGAAGTTGGGGAGTTAGCCGTGCAAACAAGCACATTAAGCCAAGACAATAAAAACGGAGGGTAATGCAGGATATAATAATACAATCACATCCCCAGAGACCTCCCCCGCCCTCATCGCAGCAACTTCCGCCCTGCCCCCTGCTCCTGTCTCTGAGGCAGCCATGTTCAGGGCTGTGGTTTCTGGGCTGCCGCTACCATTTCCCTGTGCCTTGCGTAGCTAGCTGCCCCACACCCCTCCACCGCCCCCATCTAAATCCTGCCATAGCAACACACTGGCTCTTTAGGCTTTAAGTAAACCCCAGTGCTGACAGGTGTTATTCTTTCCACTGATGGTGTTCAAAAATCATGGAGAGCTCACTGAATCCTAAATGTGATCAACCTTACAATTTCTACTGAGCCTTTTGTAGCAGTGGATAGTAAGGAAGAAAAACATTAATCCAAGCAGCAAATTGCAGGAGAGTAGCTATGACTGATTAACCATTACAAAACCAACCAAGAATTTGTTGTTTTCTATTGTCAGTGGAAACTAAACTTATTTAAAAAGATCACTTAGGGCCCTCCCTGGTGGCACAGTGGGTTAAAGCACAGCACTGAGAAGCTAAAGTCACTTCAGCATGAGTTCGAACCCCGCTCACCCCGAGGTGACCACATGGCACAGCAGACCTCTCCTGACCCACCCCCTGCTCCCCTCAGGGTACATGTACTTCGTGGATCTGCCTGTTCTGCTCCCCACTCTGTGTCTGGTGAATCCTCTCACCACTCCTGCTTCTTTGGCCTGTACCCCGGTTCTGTATGCACAAATAAATAAATCTTTAAAAAAAAAAA
>NW_004567106.1:11246613-11256774 GCF_000260355.1 Condylura cristata | reverse complement strand
GGCTTCACCAGAGACAGAGTGGGGAACAGAACAGGCAGATCGACGAAGTACACTGCTGAAGGGAGCAGCGGGCGGGTCAGGAAAGGTCTGCCACGCCATGTGGTCACCTCCTGGGCAGGCGGGAATTGAACTCATGTGGAAGCGGCTTTAGAGTCTCAGTGCTGTGCTTTAACCCGCTGCGCCACCAGGGAAGGCCTGACCTTTACTTTTTTACACAGTGTTTTTACCTCTCCTTTTTAGTTTCCTAAATTGGGGACCTTTCTTTCCTAAAAAGAGTGTGTGTTTCTGCGTATGCATACATTTGGTGGTGGGTAGATAAGAAGAGAATGACACCTACAATCCTTATTTTTAATGAAATTTTTCAGACTGTGGTCAGCTCATTCCTCATTGAGGGCAGACATTACATTATCATTTACAGCTTATAATTAAGTGGTTATATAATTGTTTCTGTAACTTATAAGAACTGATGTTATGGTTACAGAGGTGTTAAGCACCAGTATTCAGTTTTGAACTACAACAAAATTATAATGGGTTTAATAAAGTATAGTTAATCATTAAGATATTGATTTACTAAATGAAAAATCAGAGAACAATGAAATTCCTAGCTGCCAAATCACTCTACTGTTTTAGTAAAATTTGCTTTATGAGCTTGGTCACAAGCTAAGGCAGTATAACCAAACATTTCAAAACACTGCGGCTAAGAGACAATAGAAGAAAATTACTCTTACATTATGTACTTGAGGTACCCAGAAACTCAGGTTCCTTCCACGATATGTTTTGTCAGAGCCAGGTCATTACCTACATAACAGAAGCCAGGTCACAAGCAAGGGCTTCCAGGAAGTGGAGGGCTTGCAGGAAGTGGGAAAGAAACATGTAAGCTCACTCTTTTGCCACCAAGATGCTGAAGCAGCAGATGTTGTTTCTGTAAATCACTAGTAAGAACAAGATTGCCTAAACATGCCTAGCTAAAAGGAACTGGGAAATGTATTCTCCCACAGAACCCCAACAATGCCATGAAGCCAGAATCAACTATAAAAATAAAACTGGGCGAGGGGGGGAATCAAACATGTAGACACTAAACAACATGTTTTTGAAAAACTTGTCAATAAAGAAAGATAAATAAAATATTTTCTAGTCACCAAAAAAATGAGGAAATATGCTATCAGATTCTATGGGATAGGATAAAAATCAGTATTAAGAAGGAAGCTCATCCAATATATGACCACATCAATAAACAAGAAGTCTCAGATAACCTAACTTTATACTGAAGTAAATAGAAAAAGGAGGACAAAGCCAAATGACAGTAAGTGGAAGGAATACTAAAGATTATAGCATAAATAAATGAAATGGAAACCAAAAAGATGGTACACAAGATCAATGAAATTGAGTCTTTTTTTTTTTTTTTCATACAGAACTGGGGTACAGGCCAGAGATGTGGAGGGTGATAGGATTCACCAGAGACAGAGCGGGCAGCAGAACAGGCAGGTTGACGAAGTACACTGCTGAGGAGAGCGACGGGTGAGTCAGGAGAAGTCTGCCATGCCATGTGGGTCACCTCCAGAGCAGGCGGGGATCGAACTCATGCAGAAGTGGCTTTAGCTTCTTAGTGCTGTGTTTTAATCCGCTGCGCCACCAGGGAGGTTCCGTCTTCTTCTTTTTTTTTTTTTTTTCCTAAAGGCTACAAAATCAATAAACCCTTGCCTGGCTTACTAAGAATAAAAGAGAGAAATCCTTATAAAAAGAATCAAAAACAGGTCCTCCCTGGTGGCGCAGTGGGTTAAAGCACAGCACTAAGAAACTTGGGTCACTTCTGCATGAGTTCGATCCCTGCCTGCCTGGGAGGTGATCCACATGGCGTGGCAGACCTCTCCTGACCCGCCCACTGCTCCCCTCAGCAGTGTACTTCGTCAATCTGCCTGCTCCCAACTCTGTCTCTGGTGAATCCTCTCACCCTCTGCATCTCTGGCCTGTATTCTGTATGAATAAATAAATCTTTAAAAAAAAAAAAAAGAATCAAAAACAAAAGAGGCAAAGTTACAACAGTACCTCAGAAATGCAAAGGAGTAAAAGAAAATACTTTGAACACCAATATACAAACAAAATGGACAACTTTGAAGAAATGGACACATTTTTAGAATCATACAACCTTCTAAGACTGAATCAGGACAAAATAGATAGCTTGAACTGAACAGTCACAATCACGGAAGTCAAAATAGCAGTCAAAAGTCACCATAAAAACAAAAATCCAGGAAAAGACGGCTTCACTAGTGAGTTCAAAACAAACTTTCAAAAGATCTTGTACCTATCTTTCTCAAACTCTTCACAAATACTGAAAAGAGGGTACACTCTCAAACAAAATTTACAGAGCAAACATTTCCCAGACCCCAAAGCCAGATGAGAATAGCACCCAAAAAGAAAATAGACCAATATTTCTAATAAACACATGCAAAAATCATGGATAATTGAATCCAGCAACATATTAAGAAAGTCATATATCCTGACCAAATGGGATTCATTTTAGGGAAGCTGGTCATAGCTTGATAGTACTGAGACTTTAACCCCTGAGCCACCGGGAGGCCTGAAAAATAACTCTTAATTACAGAGAATAGATTGGCGATCACCAGAGAGGAAGAGTATTAGGGGTACAATGTATGGTGGTGGGTGGAAACGAGACTTCTGGTGATGATCATGATGTAGTGCATGTAGATGTCAAATCATAATGCTATTAACCTGAAACTTGTATGTTATAAACATTACATAATAAAAAAAATTAAGAATTCCAACACTTCACCGACTTTTCCCCAAAAGTGCACAAGATGAAGAATGTACATGAAATATTGAGTAACCAACAAGGATGGAAGAGAATAAACATCCTTCAGTGATGTTTGACTGCCCCACAGATAAATCCCATTTGTATTAAAAAACCAAACCAAACCAAACCAAACAAACATAAAACAAAAACCTTAGACCCTCCCTGGAGGCACAGCAGTTTGGGGCGCAGAACTGTAAGCTAGTTGTGGTTGCTTCAGTGTGAGTTCTATCCCCAGCCCCGGAGGTGACCCCCATGGTGCAGCAGACCTCTCCTGACCTGCCCACTGCTCCCTCAGCAGTGTATTTTATTGATCTGCCTGTTCTGCTCCCCACTCTGTCTCTGGTGAATCCTCTCACTGCCTCTGCACCTCTGGCTTGTACCCCAGTGCTATATTCACAAATAATAAATAAAAATCTTAAAAAAACAAACAAACAAACAACCTTACAGTACATAACTCTTTCAAAGAAATGAACTTTATTTCACTATGAAAATTAAAGAACACCAGAGACTTCCTTCCCTACCTGGGATTTTGAGTATAGAGGAAGAAATTCAAAGACTAGAGAAAGTTAGAGATAATCACAGTGGTGGAGTGATTCCATGCCAGGCACTTGGTGGCCATAACAGGCTGAATGGCCAGCAAAACTATAAGAATATTGTCTGCTTTCCACACTCTGGAATATTGCCCACTTTTCTGAGTCAAGATCTTTTACTTTCTTATCAACACTGTGAGCTACAAAATAGTTGTATAATGAATTCTTTTTCTGGTTAGTTTAGCCAGTGTCAGAGATAAAATCATCATTAATTTCTTTAGTATTCTAAGTGACCTTGCTGAAAATATCCTGGACCTTCCACAGCTCACTTATGAGACATTATATTGCTTTCTAGAAATCCACGTTAAGGTTTGTTAGTTTCTGTCATTCCCAGAGGAAGTTTCTGGCCACTTAAGGACAACTTTCTGTCACACTGAATCTTTCCACTGGGCTGTTTGCCAGACTTCTCCTCTATTTGGGATGACTGTGAATGTTTTAGGTTACCTAATTCATGACTCCTGAAAGATAACATGCTCTTCAGGATGTAAGTCTTTTCCATCCCAAATGGCAACTATTCCCTCAATAGAGACCTGAACCTGGTAATATAATGGAGTTTCTATATTTTTGTTTCTCATCATTGACCAATAAGAAAAGCAAAAATCAGAGTTTTTAGAGCTGCCATCCACCACTGCCAGTTTGTACTTTTTTTTTTTTAAGATTTATTTTAATGCATACAGAGCTGGGGTACAGGCCAGAGGTGCAGGGTGGTGAGAGGATTCACCAGAGACAGTGTGGGGAGCAGAACAGGCTGCCTGACAAAGAATATTGCTGAGGGGAGCAGCAGGCGGGTCAGGAGAGGTCTGCCAAGCCATGTGGGTCACCTCCCGGGCGGGGATCAAACTCTTGCTGGAGTGACGTTAGCTTGTTAGTGCTGTGCTTTAACCCACTGTGCCACCAGGGAGGGCCCCAGTTCGTACTTTTTTAAAAGCAGTGTTCTGATAAAAATCTACACATAGAGGTGTTACAATTCATATAAATCTAACATTCAACCATCATATTCTCTCAAAGAATTTGAATTTAATTGATGAGAACTAATTGTCAACCAAGTTGTCAATTATTACTGAATTAACCTAGCTCATTCTCGAGCTTTCTTTACTTGAAGGTAGTCCTGTTACAGCATTTACAACAGCATTTACATGACATACTTTTAGAGTCAAAAAAATATAATATACAACACAAATGTTCAGCATAGCTACTCCCAGGCTTCTTTCAGCCTGCTGGGGGATCCAGAGTCCCTCCACACTCTGAATCAGACAGAAGTATTTCCTGCCTCCCACTCATCCCTGTTGGGAACGATGTGTTACACAGAGGTCACAGTTGCGCTGTGCCAGCTTTTTCAAGGTCAGCCCTAACCCTTCAGTAGTCTACATACTCAGGCTTCTCCAGATTTTCTGAGACCATCATGACTTTCAAATATTTCATATCCCTTCCTGCTGTTGAAGAGTTTCTGGGCTTTGAAAATACCATGATCCTTCTTAAGGCTGAAAAATATTCTGACCTGCACCTCTCCTTTCATTATTGTTTGCATATAAACACATAAAAATGACAATAAGCACATAAAAATCTGTTAGTGAACAACTAAGAGTACCCCTTGCACACGATAAAGTGGTTCAACCATACGTGCTGTGCACAAAAACAAAACCATATTTAGGATGCACAAACTTGAATAGGATGAGAGAGAGAGGCAGGGAGGGGGAGGGGGAGAGGTTGAGAGGGGGAGGGGAAAGGGGGAGGAAGAAGGAAAGAGGAGAGGGAGACAAGAGAGAGGGAGAGAGAGATTCCCAACATTACCCATACTTACTGGGTAAATGTCCAAAGGCAGCTGGCTCAAAGCAGGGCCCTGAGGCACTAAAGATTTCCACCAAGGGAGGTAGAGAAGCCGGACCAATAGAGATGGTGGCATCTACATCCAGGCAGCAACAGGCCAAGGCCAGTGGACAGTAGCTGCAAAGAAACAAAAACTGTGAAAGTGCCCCCTGACAGACCATCCCCTGGAAAGAGACAACGAGGACGAACACAAAACCCAAACAGCTAAAAGCAGCTTCTAGAATCCCACCTACGGCCACTCATTCAAGTCCTTCCTGGCAGCAGGAGCTGTGCTCTGATGCTGCTTTTGCTTCAGATAAAGATTTAGCTTTGCCTTGCTCCAAATAAACTTTTGCAGTGCACACTCCACTATCTTTATCCTGCTTTCAACAAAGCCACTGTCTCTGTTTCCCTTCTGCTGTCTGGGGAAGCCAAGAACTTATTGGTGAGTAACAGATTCCCATTTTCTAGAAGCAAAATCAAAGTACAAATGAAGATAAAGGCTGCCTTGTCAGCCCCCCCACGTGTCTCCCAATCATGTGTTTCTTTCAAGAGTCTCTAGCAGTTCTCCTTCATGTGTCTTCTCCAAGTCCCTAGTGCAAGTCCAAAACCAAGAAGCAGGTTGGCTCTTCTCCAAGGCACTTTTGGTGCCCACCTGCCTCCCAGGCTACAGAGCTTCCCCTGGCCACTCAGCTCCTTACTCCAGTTCCCAGCAGCAGGGCCCAGAGGCTCTATGTAAATAGGGCTGAGGGCTGACATGGTACCTCCTCCTTTTATGGAGATGCCCCTCTTACAGAATCAAAGATTCTTAATAGAATTCTGAATTGAAAGTACAATGTATTGGTTAAACCTTAGGGCAATTTACTATACCTACAAAATGCCCATTTCTCCGAGGTTAATGCATACCATGATGAAGTCTACCTAAAAGCTTCCAAGACATGAAGTTTCTGTCTTTAATTAAGACTTCAAAATATGATCTCTTAAATTATTTATCCAAGGATAAGTTTTCTAAAGCACAATCCCTGTGGTTTACACCCTGTTCTGTGAATTCATATACCTTTTCTCCAAGGCTGTAGGTTAATAATTCCTGTATTCTGGGCCGCACTAGTGAGTTGCAGCCACTTCGGTGTGAGTTCGATCCCCAGCCCACAGGTGATCCACATGGCGCGGCAGACCTCTCCTTACCCGCTCACTGCTCCCCTCAGCAGTGTACTTCGTAGATCTGCCTGTTTTGCTCCCCACTCTGTCTCTGGTGAGTCCTCTCCCCCTGCACCTCTGGCTTGTACCCCAGTTCTGTATGCATAAATAAATAAATCTTAAAAAAAATTCCTGTATTCTTTAGATATTGTATTATTACCAAGGACAAAGTCATCTAGACTTTGTTCTTAGGACCTCTGCAATGTCCATTCTAGACATCCCTGCTACAGGACAAGCTAGTCTAGAACAGATAACACATTCTGAGATTAGGCTAATGATCAGAAAAGGCTAACACTTGGTGGAAAGTCCATTAAAAAAAAAAAAACACAGAGTTTTCTCAGACTTTCTCACACTGTTTTTGCCATGACCTTCCAGCACAGGTGGCCTGGTCGATAACATGTAACCTTGAGATATAGTCTGCATGTGACTTCACTGCATGAAGGCAGTAAATAACAAGTAACTTGATGTATAGTTTATACACACAGTTTAAACTTGTCTCTGTGCCCGCTGTGTCTATAAATGATATAAAAGTTATTAGAACTCCTCGAAGGAGGGTGACCTAGTCATGGGCTGGCGCCCCTGCTCTGGGCAGAGCCCAGTGGGACTGCTCCTACTGGACACTGCTGTTGTTGCTACTGCTAATGCAGCCACTGCAGCTGCCAGGGCTGAGGAGTCCAGGGGAAACCCAGGGGACCAAGAGAGCTCAAGGCACCCAACGGGCCTGCCACCCCTGGAACCAGGAAGGCGCTTCTGCTGCCTGAGTCCCTGGGCCTGGGGCTCCTGCCGGGCCAGCAGGGCAGATAACACTACTGCTACTTATGTCCCTCCTGGCCCCACGTGTGGCCTTCATGACCTTTTTCTTGTCTGCTACCATCGAGAACCAGGCAAGCGTATAGATGAGGCCCTACAGTCTGTAAAACCTATTTTTGCAGAAACTGAGATAAAGTCTTCTGTGCTAACATCTTATTTGGAGTGACCTAGTAGGCAAGAATGAGAGGCAATGGTAGTAAAGCAGGGAAAAACTGAAAAAAAAATGTGGGTTGTTGAATCAGCCACATATGTGTGATGGATCATTCAAGCCCATGGGATTACCTGATACACTAAATTTACTTTAATTAGAAACACATATTAGATCAGTAGAGAACATGTTCTTTGAGCACAGCTCTAAATTAAAAAGCATTAACAAGAACTGGAAATACCTGAGATATCCTACAATGGGTGAATGGTTCAATGAACTTATCCATACCATGGATAGCTACTTAACAAAGAAAAAGCACAAACTCATGATATGTGTGACAACTTGGATGAATCTTTGGAAATTATGTTATTTAAAAAACCCCAAATATTACATATTGTTTATTTCCATTTACATGACATTCTTGAAATGATAAAATTGTAGACATGAAGAACAGATTAGTAGTTGCTAAAAGAAAAGGAGGCTGTTGAGGGAGGGATATGAGAATGACCCTATGAACAACGAGCAAAGACTCCCAGGTCTAAAGTGCCTGGGAAGGGCAACGAAAGCCATAACAGAGTCTTGCTTTGGGAATATACACTTTCCCTCCCTTATTATTCTTTCTTTTTTTTTTTTAAGATTTATTTATTGGTGCATACAGAACTGGGGTATAGGCAAGAGGAGCAGGAACCATGGGAAGATTCACCAGAGACAGAGTGGGGAGCAGAACAGGCAGATCTACAAAGTACACTGCTGAGGGGAGCAGCGGGCGAGACAGGAGAAATTTTCTGTGTCATATGAGTCAGCTCCCTGGCCCAGGATCGAACTCATGCTGAAGCGGTTGCGGTACGCTTGATAGCACAGCACAGCATTGTGCTCCAACCCACTGCACTGCCAGGGAGGCCCTTTCACTGTTCTAAAGTTCCACTAATCTCTCTGTGATTGTTTAGCTCTTGGTGGTCTCACTTAATTTCCTACTATACTTGGGATCTTTGTACATTACATCCTTTATCTTTTATCATCCTTGATTCAGAACATCCGGTTGCCCTTGTTGGCCACAGTCCAGAGAGATTTGACTATCACTCTTCAGAATATGTTGCTCTTATCTCCGGAGCTTCTTTAACTCTCCCCAAGCTCACTACACTGTCCCTCAAACTACCTAATTACCCCAACTTGCCCTTGACTCAGTACTAGATCTACACTGAGAAACAACTTTCTAGGTGTAATTAAGGTGACAAATCTGTTCATCTCAAAGCAGGGAGATTGTTTCGGGTAATCAAGGTCAGCTCAATTAACCACACGTACCCTTGCAAACAGAGCACTCTCCCTGGGTAGAGAGAGGAGAGAAGAATTCAGAGATGTGTCAAAAAGCGGAAGTCAGAAAATTCCAAGTGTGAAGGTTCAACATAGCTCTGTCTCTTAGACACAGGGGCCCACGTCTGAGGGTTAGAGAGTTAAGGACGTCCTCCTGCTCTCAGTTAACAAGGAAATTAGCAAACTCTGTTCCACTATGTCAGTGATCCAGATTCTTGCAACTACCTGAATGAGCCCCCAACCAGATGCCCTCCACAGCATCTGAGAAATCTCAACCAGCAAACACTGATTTTGATCTTGTGAAACCCAGAGCAGAGAAATCTAAACAGCCCACATGGACTTCAAACATATGGAACTTAACAAACTTGTGGTGTTGGAAGTCACTTAGTTCATGACAACCTGTTATAACAATAGTAGAAAATGAATACAGTTTGCTGATGAAAGTGCAATTCTGAATTGTATGCCAAGAGGGAAACATTTCTCTGCAGACTCTCAACTTACATGAGTAAAGGTTAACTCACAGGGTGAGAACTGCCCCCACTCCTGAGTGACACACCTGAGTGCCCAGCGGTTTCCCACCACCTTCCCCCTAACATAGCCTTGGTTAAAAAGAAATATATATTAAAATGCCCTGGAGCAGGAGAAGTAATTAGGTGTGAGGTACAGGCAGGAAGCAAGGTGCTGCCAGGCTGCCCAGGTCAGTGGTCACAATGTAGTCATTCTATGGAAAAAAGATGAAGGCAGAGAGAAAACAACTTTCTCCATTTTTGCTGGAGCACAGATCTATAATGCCTCTTTCTAATTTGCATGAAGACTTCAGATGTCCCAGCTGCAGGCCTGCTGAGGTGGCAAAAAGGAGGTCAGTGGGTCAAGAGGCAAGAGTTCATGGTCCTTACTATGCTAAAAGTTTGAGTCCTGGCCCTTCCCCTGGTGGCACAACAGGTTAGGACGCAGCACTGCAAGCTAGGAGCAGCTGCTTCACTGTGAGTTACATCCCTGGCTCCGGAGGTGACCCACATGGCGCGGCAGACCTCTCCTGACCCGGCCCACTGCTCCCCTCAGCAGTGTGCTCCATTGATCTGCCTGTTCTGCTCCCCACTGTCTCTGGTGAATCCTCTCACCACCCCTGTACCCCTGGTCTGTACCCCAGTTTTGTTTGCACAAATAAATCTTAAAAACAAAAAAAGTTTGAGTCCCTCCAAAATTCACATGTGAACATCCTACCCCTAGTGTGGAATCATGACTAGGTCATGAGGGGATTTGTGATCTCTTAAGAGACTGCTGAGAGCTCTCCTGCCCCTTCCATCAGGTGAGGATAAGGCAAAAGAAGGTAAGTGAGCTGGCCAGTTGGCTCTCACCTGACACTGAATTTTTAGACACCTGGATCTGGTACTTTACAGCCTCCAGAAGTGTAAGAAATCTTTGTTGTTTATACCAACTATGGTATTTTTGTTACAGCAATTCCAACAGAGTAAGGTAGTCATCAA
>NW_004567106.1:11201351-11245998 GCF_000260355.1 Condylura cristata | reverse complement strand
AAGGTAAGGGTGCCCCCTGCAGGACAAACTGAGAACGTGTTGGTTTATTAATTAACTAATTATCAATTAATTAGTGTAGTGCAGAAGAGCACTACACTAGGGACATGGCTTCACATGGGTCATCATGAAGTTCCCGTTAGAGTTGTAGACCGAGACATTCACAAAAGCACTGGTGTAAGTACTGCAAACACAGGCATTTTCAATAGGGCATCAGGGAAAGCATTTTTAAATTTGTGTCTTTCAGCAAAGGCATTTAACAATGCCAGCCATAAGGTTCCTTCAGGTATAAAACAGGGAGAATAAATTGTATGCATTTGAAATAAGGTACTGGCCTTCCCTGGTGGGGCAGCGGGTTAAAGCACAGCACTACAAGCCACCACAGCCACTTCAGAGTGAGTTTGGACCCCCGGCCCTGAGGTGATCCTCATGGCGTGGCAGACCTCTCCTGTCTCTCTCACTGCTCCCTTCATCAGTGTACTTCATCACTCTGTTCTGCTCCCCACTCTATCTCTGGTGAATCCTCTCACCGCCCTTGCACCTGTACCTGTACAGTACCTGTACCCCAGTCTTGTATGCATAAATAAATAGATCTTAAAAAATGAAATAAGGTACTGGGCATTCTTTGTTCAGCTCCTGGAACATTAATTCAGGAACCCTGTCCACATTCTCGTTTACCTAATTGTCCTATAAATGACTTCTATTGTTTTTCTTCACCTTTGGAAATAATATCCATTCTAGAATCACATACTATAGTTGGATTTTATGGCATTTTAGTTTTTTGATTTTTAGTTTCCTTTTTGTGAAATCAAATTTCCCACATCACCTGAAATCAGTTTGAAATGCAGAGAGTATCAGGTCTTGCCCTCGCCACTCCCCAACCCACAGATTCAGACTTAACTTTCAAACCCAAACCACCGGTGAGTTGAACGTCTTCCAATTGAAAGCATTGCCCTTCACCCATGTCTCTAGTTTCTCCTCCATGACACTGAATTTTTTTGAAGTCTAGAACTGTTTCTTTTCACTACCACTGTTAAAGTCACTCCCCTAAATATAAAAGATGCTTACATTCAATCTGGAAAGTTTGGAAAGTGATTATTTTATTTTCTGCTTTGTACTTTTCTCAGTTGGAGTGTCTTAAAAGCAACCTTTTTTCTTTCTTTCTTGTTATGATGTAAATAACCTATGAACACAATCTTCCTGTAAAAACACAGGGTTTTGACTTCTACAAAGAAAAGTCTCCATACTCCTGTATAGTCCATCACTTTCATTCCTGTGTATGAATGCTGGCTACTCTCACTTGAGTTCAATTCGCCTCTATCATTCAGGGGCCAGAGAAGCAGATCCATGATGAAAATTATGGAGAGAAGATATTTTCTATAAGAAGTGGGCCTTAGAAACATGTGGGGGTAGCGAAGTGAGAGATGGGAGTCAGAGATCAGAATGCTGGGAGCAGTTCGGCAAGTCACGTTCTGGAGTGTGTCAAACACCAAAAAGGCTTCTGAAGCCAGATCTCCTGGAGGTCTCTGAGACCTGGCTCTACCTAACTGCAAACCCAAAGTCAAGAGCCTGATGATCTGGCAACAGTCCTGCGCACCCCTTTTCACCAACTCTCAGTTCCTCTGCAGGGTAGCAGCCTGCCTGCCCATGACCTGGTTGTTCCAGGTCGGGGTTTCTCTGCAATGACCTCCCTCAACAGAGGTCACTCTTCTCAAAGCAGCATGCCTTCGACCAAGCAGCCCTCTTCAGCAAACCTGTCTCCTTGGGGCCATCTTTTGTCCCTTTTTGTGTCTATACAAGTGTCCTTTATTCTTCTCTCCCTTTTATAATAAACCTGTCCTTCTGGATATTTAAAAAAAAAAAAAAAAAAAAGACTTTTAGTCAGCTCAGGGCTGCCCTTAGAAGATATCAGGGCCAGAAATCAGAAAGGGCAAGACACGATGGACCCTCACCATTATCTGACCAAGGTGGTGAGCTTCCAAAAGCAAAGTCTTGCACATTGTATACAAGTTCCATTA
Source organism: Condylura cristata (assembly GCF_000260355.1). NCBI lineage: Eukaryota > Metazoa > Chordata > Mammalia > Eulipotyphla > Talpidae > Condylura > Condylura cristata. The sequence continues at coordinate 11,243,983 of NW_004567106.1, read as the reverse complement.
TGGTCAACTCTAACCTGGAGCAGAAGGTATAAATCCAAGAATGCATCCCATGTATATAAAAAAGCATGTACAATGTACATAAAAATGTATATAAAAAAGCAAATAATGTATATCTACATTATTTGTAGAAGTGGAATCATAGTGTGCAGAACCCTTCATCACTTTCACTTGTTACTTCACAAAGTCTTTCCAGGCCAGTCAATACATATTGTACTCTAGAACAAACTATTTCTTTTTTAGATTCCTGTATTTCATTTAAATCAATCTTTTTCAAATCCCTGGATTTGTCCCTTAATACTTTGTGGAATTAATGTCAAATGCACCATTAAAAGAAACAGAAAATAGGGCCCTCCCTGATGGTGCAATGGGTTTAAGTGAAGCACTTTGAAGCTAGCCAAAGCCACTTCAAAAGTTCGATTCCCTCCCCAGAGGTGACCCACATGGCGTGCCAGACCTCTGCTGACCCACCCGCTGCTCTCCTCAGCAGTGTACTTCCTTGATCTGCCTGTTCTGCTCCCCATTCTTTCTCTGATGAATCCTCTCATCACCCCTGCATCTCTGGCTTGTAGCCCAGCTCTGTATGCACAAATAAATAAACCTTTTTAAAAAAAGAAAGAAAGAAACAGGAAATAGAACAGAATCAAGTATAATAGAAAATGCAAAAGTACTTTTCCCTCTGTAAGGATAGCTATTGCTTTGTGCGACTGTTGTTCTTGTTAAATACATGTATGTGCTGTGGACACAGCTGGAAACATACACCTTACTGTGGGCTACAGTTCTTAAGAAAAACACTGCTGTGGGATGTTTTTTCCATTTTCTTCTCCTTTACCCCTTCCATTTGTATGTGTGTGTGTGTGTGTGTTTATTGTGACACATAGCCTAAATTTGGAAAAGACAGGGTAATATTTGGGGCTACTGTTTTATTTAATAGAAGCAATGAGAGAGAAAAATACAGTAATTTGCTTACAGTGTATTATCAATCTAGTACAAAGTTGTAATGAGGCTTAGAAGACACCTTTAGTAATTGAGTGAGAGAATATTAATGTGATAAGAAAAACAAATTATATAGTCTGAAGGTACCCCCACCACTCTAGCCTCCCCCCCCAAAAAAAAATACTCTCTTTGGAGAATGCAGACTTTGAATCAGATTCTGGTTCAGAACCAGGACAATAAAGCATATGCTGATTTGTTTGGTAATGGTGACCTCTAGTGAGATCATTTAGAATGGCAACAAAGGTTTGTTTTTGTTTTTTTTAAGACCTGGTTGTCATAGTTTCTCCAGAACAGTAAAGGAACTTAGGGAGCATTAATTCTGTATGTTTGCATATGCCTAAGGCTTATTAGTCACCTAATGTGATTATAAATTTTGGAAATAATATATAATACTTGAGATATTGTCACTTTCACTTTGAGGATGAAGAAACTGAGATATGTCTAAATGCAGAAAGTTAAATAGCAGCACAGTTGAATAGGAATCTCATTACTTCAGGTTTCCAGGCTAGCAGTTGTTCAAATGTAGCAAAGTAGCATGTGTCTTAAGTAAAGACTTAGAGACTGTGTAGTACATTCCCTTTTCTCTGGGAAAAGGAGACAGAGAAAGGAGAGCAGAGTCAATGTTAGCATTCTTATCTCAGGGTTTTCAACCTCCAGCTCTTTTGATTATACTGCATGAAACTAATGATATTCTACTTAAAAATATGGAAGGAGTAATTTGTAGCAATATAGTAAAACTTGTTGAGAGAGAGAAAGAAAGGAAGGAAGAGGAGGGAGGGAGGAAGGGAGAGAGGAAAAGATTTCTTATAAAGAAAAGAACTCTACAATTCTAAATAAAAATAATTAAAAACATTTTTCTTAAGTTCATGACAGTTACTTTCCTGAAATTGAAAGTTGAAGTTTTTAAAGTTAAGGCAGGAAAGTATCAAAAAATCTCATAGGTCACAAAGGGGTGAACAGAGTAACTTGGTAAGGAATTTGAGGTGCACAAAGGGCATCTTAGAATGATGGTGATCTAGAACTTTCTGTCTGTGATAACACAAGACATTAAAACAGAAAGCAAACCTTCACCAAGTGGAAAGTCTAACCAGGGATTTTATGCATGAAGCAGGGTTCCAGCAGGGTTAATCCTCAGTTGGAAGGTAAATTTAAAAATCATTCTTGTGCAGATGGGAACAGTGAAAAAGGTCTTTCTCAAACTCGATGCTGAAATGGGGGAAGGTAGGAATACCTCTCATGGGAACTACTTGTGTGTGCTTATTTTTTTTTTTTTAAGATTTATTTATTTATTCATACAGAACTGGGGTACAGGCAGAGATGCAGAGGGTGAAAGGATTCACCAGGGACAGAGTGGGGAGCAGAACAGGCAGATCTACGAAGTACACTGCTGAGGGGAGCAGCGGGCGGGTCAGGAGAGGTCTGCCGCACCATGTGGATCTCCTCCGGGGCAGGCGGGGATCGAACTCGTGTGAAAGTGGCTTTAGCTTCTTAGTGCTGTGCTTTAACCCGCTGCACCACTAGGGGGGGCCTGTGTGTGTTTATTTTTAATGTTATTCTATCTACATTATGTCTTTAAAAAAAATGATGTGTTTATACATACACACCCGGGTACAGAGGCAGGGGTGGTGAGAGGCTTCACCAGAGACAGAGTGGGGAGCAGAACAGGCAGATAGAGGAAGTACACTGCTGAGGGGAGCAGCGGGCGGGTTAGGAGAGGCCTGTGGTGCCATGTGGGTCACCTCCGGGGTGGGGATTGAACTCTTGCGGAAGTGGCTTTAGACTCTTAGTGCTGCACTTTAACCCCCTCCACCACCAAGGAGGATCCTATATTATGTCTTTTGAGGTAAAGTCGGTCTACATCTTTGTATTTGACCCAGGGGTTACAGGTTAAATCTCTACAAATGTACATTTTCATACCCCGCCTGCCACAGGTACATACCCCCACCATGGTCCCCTGCGCTGCTGCCTTCCCCCACTCCCACCCTGCACCTTTCCCCTCTGGTTGCCACAGTTTTCGTCAGAAGTTAGGAGTTTAGTGTTTCAGATATATCCATATTATTATTGTACCTTAGCAGTTTGTCCCAGAAGTTTTGTCCTATTTTCATGCTTAGTGAAATAAGCCAGAAAGAAAAATACTGGATGGTTTCTCTCATAGCAAGAGCGTAAGGGATGGTGGTGAGGGTGGGGGGGGGGGGAGGGAATGTGGAGGGGAGAGAGAGAAAAAAACAAATGTTAACAGAGTAAAAGTGAAAACAATGAACAACTATAAACCAGAGACATTTTATGGGGGAGGGGAAATGGGATCAGAACTGGGGTGGGAAGAGTGCACTGGACTGTGATGATGACACACAGGTGAATTGGTGGTGGGAAGCTCATGGGGATAACAACTGAGATAAAAAAAAATGCACAAAATGAAGAAAAACGTAAAAAAATTAAAAATGTATAAAAAATAAATTTCAAAGTTTGTCCCATTTTATTGTTGTGTAGTATCTCACTGAAAGCCGACTACAGAACTGAGATATTCAGAAAGAGAGGGAAAGTGGGAGGGGCCAGCACAAAGTGGAGAGGGAGTATAATGTGTGGTGGGGGGCTCTGGGTGACTCACTATCCTAAGAGCATTGGAAAAGGGGGAGGTGGACCCGAGACCTCCAAAATACAAACAATGTAAACCAATGTTGCCTCAATAAATAAAAAAAAAACACATGTAAAAATGTATAGAAAGTAAAAAGGTTATCCTATCTTTCCTGTATTACCTTAGTATAAATAAAAAAAAAAATAAGCCAGCTGTCCAAATGTGAATGCATTTATTTCTGGACTCGCTATATCCAGGGTTGGAAAACTATGGCCCGTGGGCAAATCTGAATGCCACCTATATTTATTCTAATATTTTACCCCCAGAGGTGGGCCACTGAACCTGAGAGGTAAGAGTAAAGAACTATGTGCCTCCATGTTCTACTTCACTTGCTTATTTAAAGTTTAATTTGAAAAAGCTCACTGCCCTGGGCAACTCAGAGAGGCACTGGCAGAAACCAATAATGCCTGTTTCCCATTATTAATATATATCTAGATGTGAGTATTTACTAATTCATTCATGCCTACATTCAGTCATGTTATCTGTACAATCCTGTAAGAAAGAATATTTCAGTATATGATCTTCTGCTTTTTTGTGGTTCAAACATTTTGGTAAAATGTTGAATCCCTGGATTTAATGCCCATATGGATTAAATCGGCAACGGACATAAGCCCAGGGCCAGTCTGAAGCAAAATAATCACAACAACCAATTTTTTTATATATATATAACCTACCTCCATTTTAAATTAAAACAATTTTTTTTAGTGTGGTAATGTTGGTTTACAGCATTAAGTGATCTAGGGGGTCTAGGTTCATACCTCTGTAGGTGTTGTATCACACCACACTCATCACCCAAGAACTCATAATCCTCTACTCTAGCCCGCTGGGCTCCGTGTTCCCTTTGTTCTCCACCGTCTACTCTTCCTCTCTAACAGGCTCAATTCTATGGTCAGATTTCTCAAGCTTGTGTTGCTTTGCTTTTCTCTGATCCTTTATTTCTCTGTATTACACACGAGTGAAATCATTTGTCATTCACCTTTCTCCTACATTATTGTCAGCGAAGAAGCTCTTAGCTACACCACAAATGTTATCATATATAGGGTTTTCAAATATTTTCTCCCATTCCTCGGGTTTGGTGTTTCTTTTGCTGTGGTCAACTTTTTCATTTGATTAATTAACAAGTATAAATTTTTGCTCTCATTGCTTATCCTTATGTTGTCCTATCTCCTGCCAATAAGTCATTGCTAAAAACCTAATGTCAGCCTCCCTGGTGGCGCAGTGGCTTAAAACACAGCACTGCAAGCTAGCAGCAGCAGCTTCAGTGTATGAGTTCAATCCCCAGCCTGGTGGTGATCCACAGGGAGCAGCAGACTGTTACTGCCTTACCCGCTGCTCCCCTCAGCAATGTACTTTGTGGATCTGCCTGTTCTGCTCCCCACTCTTTCTCTGGTGAATCTTCTCACTGCCCCTGCAACTCTGGCTTGTACTCCAGTTCTGTATGCATAAATAAATAAATCTTTTTTTTTTTAATTTCAGCTTTTAGGGGTCTCTCTGATGGCCAAAGGGGTTAAGACATAGCACGGTGAAGCTATCCACAGCAACTGCAGCATGAGTTTGATCCTTGGCCAGGGAGCTGACCCACATGGTGCAGCAGACCTCTCCTGATCCACCTGCTGCTCCCCTCAGCAGTGTACTTCATCAGTCAGCCTGTTCTGCTCCCTACTCTCTCTCTGGTGAATTCGCTCACTGCCCTTGCATCTCTGGTCTGTACCACAGTTCTGTATGCATAAATAAATAAATCTTAAAAAAAAAGAAACCTTTTTCATAAGGGGCTAGACAGCAAAAATTCAGCTTCCTAGACAATGTGGTCTCTTTCATGACTACTTAACTCTGTTATTGTGGCATGAAAGCAGCCACAGGCAAAACAAATTAGCACGTTTTTGTAAAGCTAATTTACAAGAACAATGAAATGATTTTGTCACAAAGCTCCAAGTTTGCAGACCTCCAGTTTACAGAGTACTGAATGCATCAAAAACAAACAAGTAAAACATACCCTCTAGAACTAATATGTGAATTGAATAGGATCAAAAAAATACAAAGTCAACAACCAAAACTCAATCTTACTTCCATATACTTGGAATGAACAACTAAATTAAAAAGATAAAACCAGGGCCCTCCCTGATGGTGTTAGCACAGAACTATGAAGCAGTCTGCAGCCACAGAAGAGCAAGTTCAGTCCCCCGCCAGAGGCAACCCAAATGGCTTGGCAGACCTCTCCTGTCTCACACGCTGCTCCCCTCAGCAGTGTGTTTTAGTAGGTCTGCCTGTTCTGCTCCCCTCTCTGTGAATCCTCTCACCCCCTGCACCTCTGAACCGTACCTCAGTTCTGTATGCATAAATAAATGAATCTTTAAAAAAAAGATAAATCCAATTAAAACTTCTCAAACTGAATAACTAGGCTCCAGCCTAACCAAATGTAAACTGAATGTTGTTGAGTACAAAATACTGATGAAGTAAGAAGCACCAATAAAATGGAGAGACCCACTATGCTTCACAAGTCAGTAAAAATGTTAAAAATGTCAACTTTTCTTAAATATTTGTTGGTAAATAGAATCCACCTTAATATAAAATGTATTTGGAACAGGTGGCTCTCCTTCCCAGACTGCCCTGGGCCTGTGTCTCTAGGGTGTCTCTTTCTTACTACTCCTTTGGAAAATGAAGTTCTCCTTCCCACCTGTAACTATGCAGCTCTTTCTGCCCACTTGTGTCTGTGCAAGCATCCCTCTCTTTCCTTTCTAATATAATAAGCATACCCTTTTGGATATTTTATATATTAAATCAATCAGATGAAAATGTTTTTTGAATTGAATAAAGTTGTAGAAATCTGACTACTGGTTTACCACTCACTATGCATTTGAGACAGGTTTATAGCAGTATTGACACAGAGATCAAAGGAACAGAAAAAAGAGCGGAGAAAGAGACCCACACATGTATGCCCAACATATTTTTTAACAAATGATCAAAAGCCACTCAATAAAAGAAGGATGGTATTTGCAACACCTGATATTTGTTCTTATTTCACCAGACTCCCGTTAATGTGGTTCTTCCCAGCCATTTAAATCTCACCATTCCATTTCCTTTATGCATAATCAGGTACTTTTCCTGAAATACTGACATTTGTGGTCCTGTATCTAGTCACTCTAACATTTAAAAATTCAATTACATTTTAATAGATAATATAGAACAAATGTTCTGATCTGGAAGCTAAAAGAAAGCCAATTTCCAGTTTGCAGATCAAGGCTTTGTCTTTATCCCTGGACTGAGCTTGTCCCTGTTCTTGATTATAACATTCCATTCCTTTCCTCTCTTTACTGGAAGAGCCAATGATTGCCTAAGGGTCATTTCTCCTAACGTGGCCAATTTATTTGTCATTGGATGTTGCCTATCCTTCAGATGGCTAAGACTGATTTCTTTTTATGTCCATAACAAACAGGAGTCTTTCCTTTTATTTCCTAATAGATTTCTTTTTTTTTTTTTTTTTGGCCTATTCTAATGTTTGTTTGTTTCTTCTATTTCTCTCAAGTTCTGTCTGGTATACAATTCTCCTTACCTTTCAGTAGTCAAATTGTGTTCCAATTATGTTTTTCTCAACTGGGACATCACTACATCATTACACAGTCCTGGGAAGATCATGCTTTATAAATGTCCTAATCTTCACTTTCATCTACAGCTGTCTGAACAAAAATGTGTCTCATATGTGTGCACTATGCTCTTTCTCTCTTAGTTCAATCAGTATTGGTTTGCTTTTCTGTCATTATTCCATGAGAAGATATTGTCTGGGGTTGGCCATTTACTTTTCCATCCTAAAAATGCCCATTTCCATAATGACTGTCTCGGGCCTATGACCTTTATGTTGTACAAATCTCTTTGTTTTTAACTTTAGTAGAAACACTGAACATGATAACCATATATCCTTATGTTGCCATGAGGTTTCTAATTCTCCAACTTGACGTCTGAATTCTTTAACAATATTTTGTAGTTTCAGTATTGTGTATTACCATTATACTTACCATGTAATGGAATCATTATTCTGTAGTTGAGTCTATCTTATGTCCGCTACAGCATAGACTTTCTTTTAATAATTATGACTAGTCACTCGCTATACTGCCTGTCATCTGGGTTCTTGAAATCCCCCCATTAAAGTGACACTTGACTAGCCCAGAATCCCCTAGGGTCATTATCTTCATATGCAGCACCATCTGCTTGAAAACCCAGGTTTCTTTCTTCACTGGGCTTTCCCCTTGATTCTGTCTAGATGCTGCATTACTTTGATGCATAATTATCACATCCTTTTACTGTCTAGTCTTCTCTAATTGATCTAAACAGCATGGAATCAGGGAATCAACTTTCCAACTATCTTAGATTTAAATACAATCTTACAATTATGTTTGGGCTACTTTGAAAAGTTATGCCTGCCTAGTTGTTAACCAAGTGAATATTCCTTTCAACGAGTTACAACAAAATCTTTTAAATTTATTCATGGCTTAAAATCCCTAATGAATTTCTGTTGTCTTAGACTTACACACACACACAGGAACATATCACTCTAAAAAATGTGAAGCTGTGCACACACACACAAAGCCAACGGAGATTTAGAACAACCTTTATGTTCTGAAGGTGAAGAAAGGTCAAGCTCAAGCTTAATTATGGTCCCGAAGGAGAAAATGTCATGTCATTATGTGGATAAACATGTGTTAGTGTCAGTTAGGTTAAAAAACTGTATAAACATAATTTGTGATTTTTTTCCTGAAAAATGAAGCAGACACAGCAAGAGTTTATCAAAAAGTTTCCAATGCAATGAAACTAATGCAATGAAGAAGGAGTAAGACAGCTGGGCTGGTAGGCTATTATGGTATTCAAGAAAGTGAAATTGTGTTAGAATGATGAGTTTACTTGTGGGAAATTGACAAAAACTGAATGTGCACCAAAGCTGTACGAATGAAATAGGATGAGCCCAAAGAGCTGTCAATATGCAGCAATAATGAAGGATGCAGAAAGTACGAGAACACACTGACTTCCCACTACAGAAAACTGACTATCAACCAGGACCTGAATTCAGCACATTGCAAGTGGTCCCTACAATACACCAATTCTGCAAATGGAGCAAGCCTGATCATATAAAGGAATGCATATGTAGAGAAACCAATGTTCAGAGAGGCTTTGGGTCATTTACTTCAAGTGACACTGAGAAAATGTTACGCTAGGTAAATAGTTGCTAGCTATACTATCTCACTATGCTGTACTTTCTACTTAGTGTATCCTTTGTAAATATATCTTTGATCCATTTTCATTAATTATTATTAAAGCTTTTTACTAATCTATTTCACTGGGAGTGAATATTCACTTCTTCCAATGCATGCTTTTGAGAGAAAACTTAAATCAACAAGCACAAGTTCCAGTTTATCCTCGGTTTATTTCTTATCTGATCTCTGGCTGCTTATTAGGTCAGAAACCCTATAAGATAGAAAAAGCCAATTAATTCAATTGATGATTCATATGGGTAAACAGATACATGTATTTAGAGCTCTGCAATCCCAGTGTATAGAGATATCAGGATTGTATTTTTCCTTTTAAAAAAAGGAGTTCTGGCCCTCCCTGGTGGCACAGCACTGAGAAGCTAAAGCCACGTTCGCATGAGTTCAATCCCCGCCTGCCCCAGAGGTGACCACATGGTGTGGTAGACCTCTCCTGACCCTCCTGCTGCTCCCCTCAACAGTGTACTTCATCAATCTGTTCTACACCCCACTCTGTCTCTGGTGAATTCTCTCACCCTCCGCATCTCTGGCCTGTACCCCAGTTCTGTACGAATAAATAAATATTAAAAAAAAAGGAGCTCTAATTTTTTTTTAATAGAGAATATCCACTGTCCAGTCTGCCACTTCTTATTCATGACTCTGAACAGGTAACCACTGTAATTAATTTCCTGTATCATTCCAGAAAGTTTGAAGTATTTAATACAAATACATAATTTCTTTTATCATGGCAGCATGTTATACAGACGACTGTACTTCATGTACATATGCATTCTACAGGAATGCATAAAGAGCTTTACATTTTTAATGACTTCATAGTATTCCAATTTGCAAAATATAATTATTTATTAATGAATATTTAGGCTGATTTCCACTTTATTGTTTATTACTTGTTAATAATAATAATAGCAATCTATCTGTATCAGTTTTCTAACTGCTGCCATGTCAAGTTACCGCAAAATTAGTAGTATAAACAATCCCATTAGTCATTTCATAGTTTTAAAGATCAGAAGTCTGAGTTTCACTGGGTTCTCTGTTTAAGACTGAACAAGTATGAAGTTAAGTAATAAACTCAGCTGGGCTCTTCTATGGATCCTCTGCTTTCAGTCTCACTCAGATTGGTATTATTATCAGAATTCAATCCTAGGGGTGTGGGACTGTGGGTCCCCTTTCTTTGAGGGCTGTCAGTCCAGAGCTACTTTCTAACCCCACAGCAGCTTCATTCCTCTCACACAGCCCCTTGATCTTCCATGCGGCAAGGGCCCCACATCAAGTCAGCGTTACACTCAGAATCTTCTTGACTTACCTTTCTGCTGTCAGCAAGAGAAAGCTCTGTTTTTAAGTCAATATGATTGGACAAAAGTCAGTCTCTATCTTTTAGAAATTCTGCTCTCCATAACCCATCTTGTACCTATATTTGTTTCCAAAATTACTTATTAGCTCACAAAATCCTAAGAGCCATTAAGTTCAGTTGTTTTTCCAATTTGTACGGGAGCCAGCTAAGGCACAGAGAAGATGAATCACTTGCCTGAGTTCATGAAATTAGTGAGGGTGAATCCAGGAATCAAATTCAGACTCTCTACCTTCAAACCAGTGTTCCTATTGTCTTTTGCAAATTGCGATGCAAAGCACAACCCTTCCTATTAATCACTGCTTCAACTAGAATCCTGTAGGAAACAGGCTATGTTCAAAAGAGTTTCACTGGAGAGACTCTAATAAAGTGCTTATTTACACACATATTAGGCAAGATTAAGGAAATCCACCACACAAATACTCAGATTTTTGACTCCTAGAAAATTCTCCCTTTGTATTATGCTGGTATTTAACTCTCATCAGGGATCTGAAGGCAAATAAGGGATGGTGACACTGGTGGGGGAGAACTGGTTTCCCCTATGAGGTGACTGCTCTAAGTCAGCAAAGGGAATTTATGCAAAGGAAGTCAAACTTTCAGGAATAAAAGAAGGGGGGGAAGGGATGACTGAGGCAAGGAAGATGACCCGGGGCTTTTCAACATTCACAATTCTCCACCTCATGTGTAGCTACCCATATATTCCTATTCCAAGTCTCCGAATCAAAAAGGAACACCTTAACTGGCATATAAATCCTAGAGAGGTTGAACATTTCATGAATACTATTTCTTTGCCACAAATACAACTGTCTTTGAACCTATTTTCAGTTATGTCTGTCTTCTATATAATATTTCTTAAAAGCTACCATTGAGGCCCTCCCTGGTGGCGCAGCGGGTTAAAGCACTGCACTACAAAGCTTAAACCACTTCCGCATGAGTTCGATTCCGCCTAGCCCCGGAGGAGTCCACATGGGGAGGCAGACCTCTCCTGACCCGCCCGCTGCTCCCCTCAGCAGTGTACTTCGTCGATCTGCCTGTTCTGCTCCCCACTCTGTCTCTGGTGAATCCTCTTACCCTCCGCATCTCTGGCCTGCACCCCAGTTCTATATGAATAAATAAAATCTTAAAAAAAAAAAAAAGCTACCATTGAAGCTTTTTGATTCTATTCTAGTTCCTTGAGTCAAAAGTTCAGACATTTAGGCTTAAATTTGTTCCTTTCCACAAGCACTCCTAGTCACTCAAGAGCAGCATGGCCACACAAACTGTCATAGCAGTTGTACCACAGCAATTAAGTGCCACAGTGGGGCCCTTCCTGGTGGGGCAGCGGGTTAAAGTGCTGCACTGCAAGCAAGCCAGCTGCTTCAGTGTGAGTTCAATCCCCACCCTGGAGGTGATCCACATGGCTCTACAGACCTCTCCTGTCTCACCCCCTGCTCCCCTCAGCAGTGTACTTCATCAATCTGCCAGTTCTGCTCCCTCTGTCTCTGATGAATCCTCTCACTGCCCCTGCATCTCTGGCCTGCACCCCAGTTCTGTATGCATAAATAAATAATTCTAAAAAAAAAAAAGAGCCACAGTCATTTGAGTCTGCTTGCCATTTGAGTCTGCTTGCCATTCCCTGTACTAAGCCTATACCAGAGAGAAACTGAATATTTATATTGCTATATTCCATGGATTACTAGTGTTCTACTTTCCTCTAACTCAGGGTATCTCTTATGGGCAATAGAATACCATTTTAAGGATCTGCTTCCTGGAGTAATTTTTGATAGCCATTGTTCTATCAGTCAAGGCCCCTACAAAAAAACAAATGGCATCCTCAAGTGGTTTAACTAAGAAAATTTAATGAAGAAAATATTTTAAGAGGGATGATGCTTTAATTATGGTTCTCCAGTGAAACAGAACTATTAAGATATATATAGAGAAGGAATTACATAAGAAATTGGCTTGCATGATTATAGAGGCTGGCAAATCTAAACTCTGCGCACCCAATGTTCCAGATTGAATCCAAAGGGCAGAAGCTGCTGTCGGACCATGAAGAGCTGATGTTCGAAGATGAAGAGCTCTCTTTTTTGGCAGGAGAGCTTGCTCTTTTTTTTTTTTTTTTTAAGATTTATTTATATATACAGAACTGGGGTACAGGCCAGAAGTGTGGGGGGATGAGAGGATTCACCAGAGACAGAGTGGGGAGGACCTAACAGGCCAACTGATGAAGTACACTGCTGAGGGGAGCAGCGGGAGGGTCAGGAGAGGTCTGCTGTGCCATGTGGGTCAGCTCCTGGGCAGGAATTGATCTCATGCTGAAGTAGCTTTAGCTTCTTAGTGCTGTGCTTTAACCCCCTGCACCCTCAGGGAGGGCCCAGGAGAGCTCTCTTTCATTCCGGATAGAGGGTTAGCCTTTTGTTCTACTCAGGCCTTTGGCTGATGGGATAAAGCTCATTCACATTGCAGAGGGGGATTTGTTTATACATCCTACTAACTAAATGGTAGTAGTCTCATCCAAAAATATCTTCTCAGAAATACCCAGAATAATGGAGGAGTAATATTTGACCAAACATTTGGGCACTCTCTGATCAGGTCAAGCAGACACATAAGGTTAACCAGCAGAGAAGGGTAGGATCGGGGTATTAAATTCCTAGGAGCTATTTGAATCAAAAATCTATTACCAGCATTGGGTCTGTAGGGTCAGTGAGGAAGAACTGGTGTCATATGAGTCTGCTGTGGCCTACTGCCATGGAAGGGATCCTCGGACATTAGCTGGTAACAGAAAAACAAAATCGCTCCCAGAATTCATCTTCTCTAGGAAGCAGTCATTAGACTAAATATTTTGAACTTGTTCTTCCTCCTTCCAGTCTCCTTCTGATGGCCTGACCCTCGGTGTACCTAAGAAGTGCCAAGATAGAGGGCGTGCAATACACTCAGTAAGGCCAGGCCTCTGGATCAGAAAGTCTGGCAGGAAAGGACTCAGACTGGATAGGGATAGAGAAGCAAATAGAGGATAAGCAGCACGTAGTTGCTCCCCTGTGCGAGTACATGTGTACACTGCATTCATACAAATGGATCAAACGGTAATACATTGGCAATTTTCAGAGAAACTCCAAATTTTTCCCTTAGGGATTGTGGCAATTTATATTCCTTATACTATATCAATGTCTTCTGTTCTATAGTTTATCCAACCATGTGCTACTGAGCATTTGGATTTTTATTAATATGGTAGCTAAAAATAGTATCTCCCCATAGTTTTATTTTCCTTTTTTTTTTTTTTTTTGGAGAGGGCATACCATCTTTCACATGCATTAATATAAATTCCTTCATGTACAAGTGGCAGAAAGCAACTCAATCTGCTCTAAGCAACAGATGAGAAATATGATTCACAGAAAAGAAAAATCACTGGGTTTATCTGGCAATAGTCCTTGATCTTAGCCCTCAAGGAATGTCAGCAAACTGGGCCACACTCCCACCTCTGCTTCTTTATTTCTCTGACTATATCTCTCTTGTCTCTATCTGTGTTTTCACTGAGATTCCCACTCATTTTCCCCTTCCCTGTCCCTCAGTCTCCCTGAAGAAAACTTCAGACTTTTGTTTACCAATTCCTATGCAGAACAAAGACCTGCCTCTGCCTGTCACTAACTCCAGATGTATCTATGCCTGTCCTTGGAGCGTCACTGTGGCAGGGACATGTGCTACTCATTGGTCCAGGCTGAGTCTCAATACTGCATACTCATTCCCAGGGATGCAGATAAGTAAAAATGTCTTAATGAAAATATACGAAAGGCCTATTTATAGGTCACACCGAGTAGGAAGTGAAGTATGGTGAAATACATATTGATAATTGGCAATCCTAGCTTACCTAGCTTAACATTTTCTCTATGTCACTTTAAGGAAATGAACCAAAGTCTCTCTGAGCATTGGCTTATTTATATATATATTTATTCCTTCATGCATCAAATCATGTATCTTCAAAGTTGTCTGTATCAACATAGCACAACTCTATTTGCAATAAAAACTATGCTGATCCACATTCCAGGAGAGGAAATAAACAACCCAAGCTCATAAATAACTCAGTTATTAAGTCCAGAGTCTCTAGGCAGCAGATATTCTTCTAGGTTAAATCCTATGTGACTTCTAATAGCCCAGCAGACTAAGATTAAATGAAAACCATAATTTATATTATAAACGTATGGAGATAAGACTATGACAGCCGAAATAAAACTTTCCATTTAGAAAAGAGAACAGGGACAGGCCACAATGGTCTCTGACCTCAAACATTTAAAGATTTGGGGCCCTAATGTGAAATGAGCTCTTTCATCACACAATGTAGACACTTGGGAAGGTTCTCTCTTGTTCTTTATCCTCCCCTGAGGATGCCCCTTCCATGGGCTGCATCTTTTTCACAGCTCATTTTCTGAAAGAGTAGATTGGGGCCTGGAATTTCCTTGAAAGGGGGGTAGAGAGAGAGAGAGTAATTGGAGGCTACTGTGTTGGGCTTAGGGGTTCTCTGTCAGAGACTCCTCCTTAAGACATTAGGAGGCCGGGCCCTCCCTGGTGGCACAGTGGGTTAAATCACAGCACTAAGAAGCTAAAGCCACTTTAGCATGAGCTCTATCCCTGTCACAGAGGCAAAGGCAACCCACATGGCCCGGCAGACCTCTCCTGACCCGCCCGCTGCTCCCCTCAGCAGTGTACTTCGTCGACCTGCCTATTCTGCTGCTCCCCGCTCTGTCTCTGGTGAATTCTCTCACCCACCACACCTCTGCCTGTACCCCAGTTCTGTATGCATAAATAAATAAATCTTTTAAAAATATATTTTAAAAAAGGACATTAGGAGGCCACAAACCTGTAAGGAACAGATTATTACCCTCATGTTTTAAATGGTGATTCAACAACTCAACTCTTTTAAGTGGCCTTGCTACAAGGCCTATGGCTAGGCAGTGACAAATCCAAAACCTGACTCCAGAGGCGCCTACCTTTATTTCTCTTTCCCACACTTCTTCCCTGTGTACCTTGTAGACAGGTAGTATTATATTAGCAAGATTTTTCTTCTACCGAGCAACCCTAGTGGGAAATTCATGTCACTCTCTCTCCTCCATCTTCTACTAAATTTCTCTGTCAAACAGAAAACAAGTCATTAAAAAAAAAAAAAAAAATCAAACAGAAATTCTCACTTTGTCCTGTAGGGGCCACTCTGACCACAGAGAAGTGATTTCTGTCTGGGCAGTGTGGCTCTCTCAGGGCCGCAATCACAATTGGTCTGACATTCTACAATGTGGAAGAAGCCAGCTCACTTAATTCATGAAATTCAGCGTCAGTATCCATGATCTGGTTTTATTGTTATACAGGTCCTGAGTAATAGTTAGGAAATGAAATTTTTAAAATTCATTTAATTTTTGAGTAAGTAATAAATTTATATGCTACAAAATAAATTAAAAATAAAAGCCAAACATAGTAAAAAAAAAAAAAGCTCCTTCTTATCAAGTCCACACCAAAAGTTATCAGTGCTATTATTTTTTGTATTTTGAATGTGTCTTATTCGTATATCAGAAAACCTTTGTTAAGAATCTCCTTTGTTTTTTATATTTTTCCTCTACATTGATGATTATTCATATATCTTGAAAATGTCTGTCTATCTGTATAAAAGTTTCTCTTTTTTTGTTAAGGTTTATAATACTCTATATGATTTAGGGTAAATTTTTCTCTCTTTTATAACTTCAGAGTTCTCTCCACTAAGAGAATGCACCTAGATTCATGAACTCGGTTTTCTATTAATGAAAAGAAGTGGATTTCTTGCCATATTTCAATGCTGCAATGAGTAGCTTTATATATAGTTCATTCTGTCTGTGCACGAATATGTCCAAATTCATCTGCAGATGCAAGGCCTTCACAGTGTTCATGGGCATTTCCAAGTTGCCCTGTACAGGACTTCACCAGCTTATGCTTCCAGTTATAAATGCCCCATAGCTTGATCAATACAGTGTGTGGATTTTTGACAATCATTCTAAAAAAAGTGGGGAAAAAAATGGCTGCTCACTTTTACTTTTTCTTTTAACCTTCTATTACAAGTGAATTTAAGAATCTTGTGGTTTGAGTCATTTGACTTAGAATCAGAATCTTTTCCCTTGCAAGTGACAAAAAGCTCAATTCCTTGGCCCAAGAAAAATCTGGAGGTATACAGAATTTCTAAGGGGCCCTAACCCAAGGATTTAAACATCAACAAGACCCACCCCCACCCACTCCCATTATACCTTTTATCTTCCTCCTGATCCAGCAACCTATGATCCCATTTAACCATAGCACACCCTGGGGGTGGGGAGGAGGGAAGAATAATCACAACAAAACCTACCTTTGGCAAGAGGGTCACTATGAAACATCGTAAAGTGGGTTTTGATCCGTAGTCCTGGAAACACACAGCACAAGAAGAGAAAGGTAGCTCTGGCCAGGAGGTGATGTGAAAGGCTGAGCTAAGCTGGCAGCTCTGTTTTATTTCTGAGTTGATCCTGTATATTCCTTATAAATTGGCAGTTACAGAGGAGGAGGCTTGTTCTGTGGGTCACGTTGCTTTAGCAGTTTTCTCCCTGTTGGAGTGAATTTAGGGTTTTTAAGGTTGAATAATTACAATCTTTTATTGGTCAGAGTTGGGGTTTCTCTAGCAAAATCAGTCACCTAAAACACTGATGTATTACAGATGGTGTGTTTCAAATTTTATAAGTATAAGCTTGATATTTCAGACATTCTAAGTAGCCACACAGCTGGAACAAAGTAATACATTTGTTATTTGTAACCAGGGTGTTTATATATAAAGTCTACATTTCTAAATGCTTATAGGAAAAATTATGTTTGCAATAACAAGCAATTTGAATGGGGAAAAAATCCCCATTCCTCACTTATGCCCTGCTAAACTCTTCTGATGCTTCCTCTAACCTCTCCCCTCCCAAAGTTTGACCTCCAGTGGGAGCAGCCCCCCTACACACACACAATCACTACCCCCCCCAAAAAAAACAAACTGTAATATTTTGTTTGCCCTTTAGATGCCACTGTAACCACAGGATATTTCTTTCCAGTTCTGCAACCTGATGACTCACAGATCAGAAATTCTAGAAGCTAGAATCCTGTCTGTGTGCAATTCATTCTAAAGACCCCCAAAAGTGGAGTTGAGGGTTCACAGCTCCTATATATAGCTTAGGAGTCTTGCATCCTGAAATTTCATTTCTATTATTTGTGAATAAGTTATACAGTACAGGGTTCAAAAATTAATATGCTCAAATAAGTCTGGAAAATCTCCCTCCATTTCTATTGTTTATCTATTACTTTTCTCTATTACCATGGTAATTCATTTTTTGCTCATTCTTCCAGGGCTTTTAATGCATATGTAACTAAATATGAGCACTGATTTAAAAATGCCAGTGAGATCAGCTATTCACATCCTTCTGTTTTTTTTTTTCTCCCTATATAGTTTTATGTCCAGTAATAATTATTTAGGTTGATTCCTATTGTTTGATCTTCCAAACAATGCTGGACTCATTAACCTTGTACATGCCTCATTTTGCACAGTTGGATATAGAGATATAATCTGGGAGATAAATTACACAAACGCATAATTGCTAGTTCACAGGATACATGTATTTGCAATTTAACAAATACATATAATTTGCTATTTTTAGGGGTTGTTAAATTCATACTATAACCAGCAAAGTAAAACATTTCTCCATACTTTGATCAAATAGTGCCTGATCAATTTTATTTCTTGCTAATGTAATAGATAGGAAATGCTATCTCATTTTAAATCCATACTTTTATTATGAGTGAGGTGGAACAACTTTTAACACCTAATATTTGAAAGTGCTAGAGGTCTCTTCATCAATCTGACCTTAGAAAAAGAGCTTTGCTCTCTTTACAAATGAAAAGTCAGGGCTAAATACAGACACTCAATATTCCTGAATATTAGGACCCAAACAATACCACCAACTCCTGCTTTTTCTTGCTCTCTTACCATTTCTCTTCGACACCTGCTGATCAGGAAAGGTACAGGACTACATCCTTGCAGCCTCTCCTGTGGGCTGTATTTATTTAGCAACTTGGTTCCTACCGATGGAGTTCTGAGTTGTCTTAGGCAGCAAGATATCAAGGACCATTTTGAGAGGGTTTTTCATGCCTTAGGTAATTTTACAAAATGCAGTAGGCAATAATATAGTGAGATACATATTATTGTTCCCATTTTACAAGTGACGAAACTATGGCTTTTAAAAGATTCAGTGCATTTGTCAAAAGCTACATGGACAGTAAGCAATATTTGCATGCATGTGTAACAGACGTTATTTCCAAATACTTTTGCTCAGGAACCTCAGAGGAAAACCAGTCAACACCCCATTCATACCCTCCCTATGCCGACTCTCAAAAATAAATAAGAAGCTATTCTCACTATGTACTGTAGATGTCACTATTGCTTTGAACTAGCTCTTCTATGGTGCTGCACACAGCTCTTCAGAGCTGAAAATTCTAGAAAATGGAAGAAAGCCTGTTGACTTACTCATACATCTGACATTTTAGTCTTGATGCTTTACATATAACTTAGAACTCCTACTGTGTTGTCATTAGATCTTTCTTTAAAAATACATAGATTAAAAATATTTGTCAAGTGTTAGCTGATTTAAAATTTTTTAAAATACAATGAAAGCTACATAGTGAAAAATCTCCTTCTCAGTCTTATTCCCTAAATCCTTATTCCCATCCATGAATAACTATTAAGTTTCTTTTCTATCTTCTCGGAAAGTCCTATACATACAATCAAATGTAAAAAAAAAAAAAATTTCCTTTCTCTTCCCTATTTTTACACATAAATCTTGCACAAACATCACTTTAACATCACTAAAACATCTCCACATTAGCTCAAAAGGCAAACACTCTTTGCTTTTTATAGCTTCACATATTCCCTTTTATGAATGTACCATATTATTTTATCTTAATTAGTATTGATAGACATTTAGATGGTTTACTATTATGGGCAGTGCTTTGATGAACAATGTGTTTTCATTTTACTTGTAAATACCAATGTGGAATCAGTCCTTGCATGAACTTGTTGAACGTGAAGGTAAAATGCATTTGCAACTCTGATAACATTTTCAAATTATCTACCACATGGATTGTACCATCTTAACATTCTCACCAGCAAGGATTTAGCTCTTATTTCACTTTAATTTAGACACAACAGTGAGTTAATGAAATAGTAGATATTTACAAATGGATAGCTGAAGATTGGTATGTCAGTGTAGTTTCATTTTTATTTTAAGTGAGGTAAGAGTCTTTCAATTTATTACAGAACCAGTGACTTAAAGATTTTTTCACTTACAAGGGTTTGAAAACTGAAGTGACTAAAGCAAAAAGAAGAAATTCATTATTCATATAGCCAAATATGAACATTCTTGTATGTCAAGAAAGAGCCTTCTCCCTACTCCATTCTCTGCCACTCAGGCTTTCTTCTATCTTAAATAAACTTCTTTGGGGCCTCTCTGGTAGCCTAAGTGTTAAGTCTCAGTACCAGCACCTCTAAAGCCTGACTTTGATTTGAATTTGATCTGAGTTTAACCCCTAGCCAAGAAGCTGACCCACATACTGCACAGCAGACCTCTCCTGTCTCTCCCACTGCTCCCCTCAGCAGTGTGTATCAGTTAATCCACCTGTTCTGCTCCCTACTCTGTCTCTGGTAAATCCTCTAACCATTGGAACCTCCAGCCTAAACCCCAGTCTTCTATGCAAAACATACAAATTAATAAAATTCTTTATATGGTGACCCCTGGAAATTCCAGACTTAAAAATCTCACAACTCCGGCCCTCCCTTGTGGCGCAGCCGGTTAAAGCACAGCACTGAGAAGCTAAAGCCACTTCCGCTTGAGTTCATTCCCGCCTGCCCCGGAGGTGACCACATGGCGCGGCAGACCTCTCCTGACCTGACCCGCCCGCTGCTCCCCTCAGCAGTGTACTTCGTTGATCTGCCTGTTCTGTTCACCACTCTGTCTCTGGTGAAGCTTCTCACCCTCCGCATCTCTGGCCTGTATCCCAGTTCTATATGAATAAATAAATAAATCTTAAAAAAAAAAAATCTCACAACTCCAATTTAGCAAAATGTCCTGGACTCGATCCTCTTTATCAATGACTTGAATTGGATTATATGTTCATATTAAACATCCTGCTCTGATAGGCCAGGTCTGAGTCAGATCTCTTTTCTTGTGTCAGAAATAGAGTCAATTCATTGCATGAATTAATGATTGGGATGAAGATTTGGGGATGAGGGTTAGGAAATTTTTTGAGAAAAAGAACAAAAAAGAGAATGACTAAGTACCAAAATATGTATCCAGAGCTCATTTAATATTCTTTCCAAGTAAGAATCTTAAGAAATGCTCATGTCTATAAAAAAATTTAAAAATCACTTATCCCTTTCTAGTGGGATGCAAGCTAGCTTCACAATTTGGAAAGTGTAGGTGATATGCAATCTTGGTTAGATCTAGGTAATTTTTAGCAAATATATTTACCATAAGTGAAATATTTTAGCTAATATTATATTTATTGTGAAGAAAATATTACAGCAAAATATATTTACTCTAAGTATTTTAGCTAATGTCATATTTACTGTAAAGAAAATATTATAGCAATTTTTAGTAAATCATAAAATTAATCATCCTCCATCAACACACAAACCATTCACTAACAGAGAACAGACAATATACTGTAGTAAAACTACACTGCAAATGTAGAAAACAACAGTGGTAACTGGACTATCTCTTGTACCTCTGGCCTATACTCTAGCTCTGTATGCACAAATAAATAAATCTTAAAAAAAAAAAAAAAAAAGCAAAGGGGAAATTACAGTCATAGTCCCCAATCGTATAGCCCAAACTCTTGCCTTTGAAGGGAGAACAAAGTAGAAGCCATCCTCAATTTGTCCTATAGGGGCCACCTTAATCATGGAACATCTCTTTTGACCTTTCAGAACTACAACAGAGCAGAAACTGTAGAAGATGGAAGAAACTGGCAGGATTACTGTCTGCTGCTCATAGTTCAGTGCCACGCTCCCTACATAGATGTTTAGTTCTAATGAGTTAGTTAGGATCTATTACCTTATTTAAAATGAATTTATTGGAATTCAGAACATGTAATGCACTAATATAACTCTAAAATAAAAAGGTGAATATTCCGTAAAAACTCTCTTCAGTCTCCTTTCCACCTGCTAAGTTCTTGTGCCTGTTTTCCAAAATTGTAATGCCTCTTTAATTTGTTGCATGTCTTTCTACTTTAACACAAATTAACACAAATGATTGCATAAAATAAATCAGTTCACAAAACAACGTAATTTCAAAATGTTAAATGTTAAAATTCAAAATCTGGAATTGTTCAAAAAACAACTTTCTAGTTTCCACCATATGGCTGTGCGATACTTTATTTAACCTCTTGAAGAGCATTCATTCCCCTACTGTTACAAAAAATACGTAATGAATTACCTCATACTGATGTCATTTTTCACATTTGGAAATATGTTCGCAGAATAAACTCCTAGAAGTAGTTTTGCTAAGGTAAAAGTCCACTCACTTTTTATTTGAATAAGTATTCTCATATTGCCCTTCATAAACATGGCAGCTAAATTGATTTCACCAGCAATGTATATGCCTGCCTACTTCCTCTCAGCTTGTCTAATATATTGTGTTATTATTACTGAGCTCTTGTAATCTAATAGGTAAAATAGTATTGTTTTCCATTTCAATTTGTTTCTCTTGTTCTAAATAGGATTGAGTGATTCTATACATTACAGACAATTGAAAAAGTTAAGGTCTTTTTAACTGCAAGCCTCAGAAAACCAAATCTTACTCCCTTTCCCTCCCCACCATTTTTTTTTTAATATAATGCCATGTAGCTATTTCATTTCACCTTTCAGTTTTCTGGAAACTTGTCTCTATATAAAAGAAATGTATGGGAAGATCCAGGTTGTGTCTACCTGGGAGCTTCTCTGTTGTGGGACAGCTGTGCCCTTCCTGGTCTTGGATCTATTCTTCCTTCCAAATGTTGGCAGGTTGCCGCTGTGACTTTGGGGAAATGGACTTTTATGGAAGTGTGGAAGTGAGAGCCATATAAGACCCCCTCCACTTAGGAATGAATTTTCCTATCCATTGCTTCTCAGAAACCTGTAGAAGCCCCTCAGAGACTTAATGTACTCAGTCCCAGACTCCAGTCAAGATGGCCACCATAGTTACCTCATAACCAGCTGGATTTTTCCTTATCTTGAACCAAGGAGAAGTGGGATCTTCACTGGAAATTTTTTTACACCCTCTGTTCTCTTCCCCAGAATCTGGTTGTTTTGCTCAAGTATTTCTACAATCATTTCTTCCTTCCATAATCATAGTCTTGTATTTTTTCAAACTTTCCACAACAAACATGTCTCATAGCGTTCACTCTACAAAACCAGATCCACTAATTTGCTTTACTTATCTGCCTCCTCTAGAAACCTGCCCTTGTGATCTATAGTATATCCTTGTGCAATTTGAAGACATAAAGAAAGAAAAAACACATTTCGAATTCTAATTCCAAAAAAAAAGAGGAAAAATTTTCTGGAGTATCAAACTATATCCACAAGATGCCAAACTATTTAAACAGAAAACTGGTATCCTTCCAAGAAATTTAAGTGTTCACTTCATTTTTTTACTAAATTAGTTTAATTGACCAATTGTTTTTGCTTTTAGATTAACATAACCTTAGATTGCTGTTTTATAAGCTATCAGGACATCCATGATAACTTAGAAAACCCTTCTTTTTTAAATGCCACGTTTATTATAATTAAGATTGTCCCAAAGTGTCTTTGTGTAAAAGTTGTACATATAAGTATACAAAAACTATTAAGACTCTTTGACTCCATACATAAAAGATTATTTTCATTGAATAAATATTGAGTCCTCCATAATGTAAGTTTCATGACATTTGAAACACAATGGTCAATTATATTTATTATAGAGGGAGTTATACCCAGACATTGTGTAAAAGTCTGCATGCACAAATAGTGGTCAAGACCCCTGTCTTGTACTCAGGGAAGTTTACGTACTGTTCAGGCATCTGTGTAAGGAAGTGGGACATTTCAGGGTAGGAAGGGGTGGGTGCGGGCTGGAGAAGAATGGGCAGTTATGAGTAAAGCAGGGGTATATCCTGAAGAGTCTGGGGATCACACAAAGGCATTTAGCTTCTATCCCAAAGTAAAAGGGAGCCTTGGAAGGGGTCTATGTAGAGAAGAGTTATGATTGAATGAGCTTTTATTTCTTTATTTTAGGGTGGGTGTGGGTCAAAGGAAAGGGGGTGAAAGAATTCACCAACACAGAGTGGAGAACCAGTTAAATGGAATTTTTGAAATAGACGAGAGAAGAGAAGCAGTGGCAGGGAGACAGGAGAGGTCTGCAGCACCATGTGGGTCAATGCCCTGGCCAGGGATGGAACTCGTGCTGCAGTGGCTGCTGATAGCTTCATAGTTCCGTACTTTAACCAGTTACACCACCAGGGAGGGCCCTGGGTGGTATTTTTAAATGTCACTCCAATTACCGTGAAAAGAAAGGATGGAATGGAAGGAAGCCCTTGTAGAGAAGCCATAACAGGCAAGATATAAAGGCGCCTCAACCAGGAAGTGGCAAAGAAGATGGAGAATGATGAATGAATGTGAGTGATATTAAGACAGACAAGCTAAGTGTAATGATTTATTAGACCGGGACATGAGACAATAAGGGTACATGAAAGATGAGGGAAATTGGGAAGGAAACAGTAATCTTAGCTCTTATAGTGGTGATGATGTTCACAAAGATAATACAAAGAGGAAAAGGAATAAGAATATCTAATGGTGGTGGAAAGAGAGAATGAAAAAAAATGAGAGGTGAATGGCATGTTAGAAAGAGAGAGAGAGAGAGAGCAAGAGAGAGAGAGATGCCAGTTTGAAGTTATTAGTAGGTAAATGTTACTGAAACTAGGGACAGGTGGTCAGGGTGAATATACAGTTCAGAAACTAAGAACAGAGGGCCTACAATGGTCACAGGCCCAGCAGTCCCAACAGTGGCACCCCAAACCACGACCACAAGTGGAGACACTGGTGCTGACAGAGATTAAAGATGGCAGAAGCTCCCCCTCTCCCCAAGGATGAAAGCCCCCTCTCCGGAGCTGGGGCCCAGGCATGGGCATTTGCAACAGCTCCCAGGTGATTCTCAACCAACAGGCAAGGTTGAGAACTGGCTTTAGGAATAAGGAGAGGCAGAGGCGATTGTTGCATAAAAACCCACAGGATAAGATAGCAGAGAAGTAAAAAAAGGGAGGATTCCCCTGGTGGCACAGCGGGTTAAAGCACAGCACAAAGAAGCTTAAGCCACTTCCTCTTGAGTTCGATCCCCGCCTCCCCCGGAGGAGATCCACATGGCGTGGCAGACCTCTCCTGACCTGCCCGCTGCTCCCCTCAGCAGTGTACTTTGTTGATCTGCCTGTTCTGCTCCCCACTCTGTTTCTGGTGAATCCTCTCACCCTCTGCATCTCTGGCCTGTACCTCAGTTCTGTATGCATTAAAAAAAAAAAAAAAGGAGGATTCAAAGGAAGAAAAGTGGTCTCCAGAGCTGTATGCCTTGAGGAATAACAAGGAATATGATTGAGAACTTGCACAGTGAGGAGTAAGGAGTGAAGACTGACAGATTGCTGTTGAGTATCTGAGTTTGGAATCTGATACTAAAAACCTCCAACAGCACTGGTTTAATAAGACACAAGTTTAGTTTCATTCAAGTTAAAGACATCTGGAGATAGTTCAGTCTGAACAGCATTCCACTCTTTCAATTCCTGGTGCCTTCTATCTATCCCCATGTCCTGTGTAGCTCCTTTCTCAGAAAGTCATCTCATGGTCCAAGTCGACTGCCAGTGTTTCAACCATTTCACAGTCTACCAGAAGGAAGAAGGTAAAAAATAAGGGAGCAATCTCTCCATTTAAGATAATTTCTCCAAAGCCACAAATGTCACTTTGATTGTACCGCATCAGTCACCTAGAGACCTGCACACACAGAATTGCCAGGATAGCTGGGAAATTATTGTCTTTAGATAGGCAAGCAGTCATTTAAATATTGGAGTATTCTCACCATGGAAAATAGGAAGATGGAATGTGGGACAAAATTAACAATAGAAAGATCCTGTAAGAAAGACTGACGATCTGGGACTTAGTAGCAGAGGAGCATACAAGGAAGTCACACCTATGGGCAGGAGGCCACAGGGCAGCGTTAGCCGTAGTTTAAATGTCAGTTGAGTTAGATTTGGAGAGGTGAAACCTTGTGTAAGAGTTGTCAAGAGCACACGGAGCTATGGTGATGGCACATGGGTGAAGTGGTGGTGGGAAGTCCACGGGGATTACAACTGAGGTGAAAAATGTTCAAAATGAAGAATGGAAGAATGGTGTGTGTATGTGTGTGTGTGTGTGTATAATTTTTAAAAGTTAAATGAAAAAGTGTTGTCAAGAAGACCCAACAGTTGAACAAGCCGGGTACCTGAGGAAGCTGGATTTTGAGCTGAACTTCCCCAACCACTTCGCTAAAATACAAATTCTGACTGAGTGAGACTGGATGGGGTCTGCATTTGTAACAATTTCTTAGAAGCTGCTGCTGCTGCTGGTCTCCTAGTTGTTTGAATGGATGGCTACAGGCAGTGGAATGGGCAGGTAATGAGACTGAAGAGAAAGAATTTGAGGGGTCCTTCTCTCGGTGAAACAGGATTTGAGTTTATCTACTAAGAATTAAGTCAGAGGTAGTTTGGGCAGAGGTAGTATCAGGACAGTAGACTTTTGAGAACAGAGAAAGTTTGTAATAGTTGTGGGAAAGAATAAAAAGCAGACAACACTGAAGGCTTCGATGAGGGCAAAGACCACATACTTGTGGTCTTAACACCAACCTGAACGTTGTTAAGTTTCCTCCAGAGTATTCAGAAGCGCTGATGTTGAAACAGACAGATTCATTATTTTTATAAATACATTCAATTTCATATGGTGAAATTCTATGGCACCTAGTAGCCCACCAAAATTTTAGTATTCAATTCTCAAATGGAAACCATGTGAGCTATGGGAATAGTAATGATAATGTTGGGTACATTCCTCGCTGTCCTTTCACCGGCTCTCCATCTTGTTTTATTCAGTCAAGACAACACACTCTAAAACTTGTTTTTTTGGCAACAGGACTGTGTCCAAGGAGGTTCAGAAGTAGCTTTTGATAATTATATGTAAACTTCTCTTTGGAAGGGTCTTTCCCCAGAAGATGGTAAATTGGGGATGGTAAGTTCTTGCTCTCCTACACCACACATGCTCTCTAATCTCTATGTAATATGCCTAGTCTTTGTCATTCCCACAAATAATCTGAGGAACTTGTTAAAGACAGATTTTTACCCATTTCCAGAAATCTCAGCCCAATAGATTTGGGAGTGAAGTTCACATAGCTGTGTATTTAAAATATTCTAGATGTTCCTGAAGAAGCTGAGGCACAGATACCCCTGAGAAATACTGCCCTCAACCAGACATCTTGGCATTAACACCTGCTGCCTTTTTCATTCTACTTGGTACAGCAGAATTCCTGCTTTCACCCATGATTGAGTTAAAGTCCCAGTTAAATACTAATTTCTCCCAAGAATCTTTAGTTTTCAATTTTGTCCTATAATCAATGCACTTCCTCCGTATTTTGACAGATACATGGGTATCCTGGATTGCTCATTAGGTCACATAACATTATTTACATTCCCCAGTTCCCACCCCCACTTTAAACTGCATTATTCCTAAGTGTAGGGGTCCTGTTTCTGACCACAACAGTGTTTGACACTGGAAGGTGGATACCAAATGAATAAATAGATAGGTGAACAAATAGGAGAATGTCCCGAGAATCAAGAAACAGAAAAATTTATGGGAATACAAAATGCAAGCAGTGTATTGGAAAATAAAGATGTGAGAAATGAATAAAGCAATGAAAGAACCCCCACCCGTTTTAGCAGGAAGAGAATCATTAGGAGCTGGAAGACAATGTGGGTGATTTAATCACAAATAGTTTTAAGAAACATGAGAAAAGAGTCTGCAGGCAACTTGAAATAGACTCTTAAGTACCTGACAAACCTGAGAAAAATAGGGAGCGAGAAAATCAATGCATTGAAACCCAACAAAGCTTCAATGTACCATCCCTTTTCAATCACTTGGAAGGAAAATGATGTGTTTCGTACATCCTCCTTCTTCACGTTTGGATTTTAAATAGGGTATTTGGATTCACAGACTGTAGTCAGCTCAGAGCCTCTCTCCTTCCAGCACACTGCTGTACTTTTTAAATGACACCAGCCTTCCAAGCAAGATTGATTGTAAACTTGAAAAGGTTATATGTGATGTAATGAATAACACATGCTACTCCTTCAAGCGCATCTCAGCAACAGCACACACCCGGCATCCTATATGTTCCAGAGTTTAGAAAAAAAGCGGGAGATGTTGCAGGCAAGCCAAAGGAAAACTTTCCATTATGCTCACTTAATAAACCGCTCTACCTGAATTCATCCTCTCAATGAATACACTAATTAAAAACTATTTTGGGCATTCCATTTTGTGAATGAATGGGTGGTTGAATGACGTGATGTGCCAGTCACACTGCAAGCTGCTATGGGAATAGTATGATGATTCAAACATGGCCCCGGCTCTTAAAAGACACTACGCTCTATCAAGAAAAACAATACATGCAGAATCATTTCTATGAAAATATGTGGTTAACACCCTAACAAAGTTATGCATGTTGAGAATACAGAAGACAGGAAAGAAGGGCTTATTTCCAATTTGAACGCTAGAAAAAACTATTGCAGTTGTTAAACTAAACCTTGAAGAAACTAATGTGCAGATTTCAGGAAAAGGTATTTGAGGCAAAGAAAGAAGATGAAGCAGATTGTGTTGGAGATGGACAGGAATCTAATTTGAACATGATCTAGACTTTATAAAGGGCAATGCCTGGCATCCGTGTTGGGAAAGTACATTAAGAGTTTACACAAATAATTGTTTTTGGCATTTTGTATCTATAAATTAACATAGCTTGGTTAACTGCTAATGTTTATTGAATGCTGGTCAGGTACATTGCATTTACATAAATTATTTCAACTAAAGTTCACAATACTAATTCCAAATATAGGGTCATCAGGTCCTTATAAAAAAATATAATTAATGACCTAGCATTTGAAAGATTCAATTAAAATGGACTCCATGATCTCATGGTAAATTATTGGGGAAGGGAGCAATGTTTGAACAGAATATTCTATTTAAAAATGCCTAGTATTGGCCCTCCCTGGTGGCGCAGCGGGTTAAAGCACAGCACTGAGAATCTGAAGCCACTTCCGCATGAATTCGATTCCTGACCGCCGCCTGCCCGGGAGGAGACCACATGGCGAGGCAGACCTCTCCTGGCCCGCCCGCTGCTTCCCTCAGCAGTGTACTTCGTAGATCTGCCTGTTCTGCTCCCCATTCTGTCTCTGGTGAAACCTCTCACCGTCCCTGAGCCTCTGGCCTGTACCCCAGTTCTGTATGCACAAATAAATAAATCTTTAAAAAAAAAATGCCTAGTATTACAACAATATATTTTCTCTTTAATTAACATACATATTTTAATTATAACTTTGAACAAATTGTTAAAACTAGCAAAGAATAATGCAAATGGGATTTTTCCCCTCCTTGGGTAGGGAGAGCATATTTCCTCCCCTAAATTACATGCTTGTATAATGTAATATTCTTCCCTTTCTCTTTAGATTTTCAACATAATGACTATAAAAAAGATTGATTTTACAAAATTATCTAAACTCTTCATGATTTTTTTCAGAACTTTGCATCAAAACTATTGTCTATTTTGAATTGATTTTTGTGTGTGGTGTGAGGTAGTAGACTGGTTTCACTCTTTTGCATTTTTAATTGCATTGCAATTTTAAAAAAAAGAAAAAAGAAACAATAAAACTAAACAAAAATACTCAGACCACTATAAATCAGAGACACTCAGCAGGGGAGGGAGAGGGATTAAGACAAGGGTGGAAAGAGCACAAAAGACTGAGGTGATGGTGCTTGGGTGAATTGGGGGTGGAAATTTTATGGGGACTACACCTGATGTAATATATATACAGACAAAGTAAAAATAAAAAAAATCTACTGTCCTTTGAAATGCTTATCTCATTGTTCTGGCTAGTGTTTTTTTCATTGAATATTAACATGTTTAACTCTCAAATATTTATCTGTGACTTTTTATGTAATTCAAATAATTTTCTTTTATTGATCATGCATGACACCTTCTATTATTCACACCATTTGTACTTTGCAATTATGATCATTTGCATTATATATGTCATATATAATGACAGATAATGGCCATTACCATTATCCAAAAAATACAGAAAGTTTTTTGTTTCAGGGAGAGGGGCACCCCAGAACTCCCATATCTACCTGCTTGAAATATGTTCTGCTATCTGCAGCATCAAGACAAAACATGTAAGACCTTTAATGGAAGGAACTTTAATACAATTAGTGTGCAATACAGAAAAGGCAAAGAATATAGTTTTCAAATTAAGCTCCTAAAGTGACCCATCCCCTGGTGGGTAAAAGTTCACCCCAAAGGGACTGGCCCAAAGCAAGTCCTGAAGGCTGCCACAAGTCTAAAGCACCTTACGGTGGGGTCTCATAAAAAAGGATCAAAACAGCCAGAAAAATCTGGGAGGAAAAGAACAAAATCAAAATCAAGATAAACACTGTCATAGTCAGTCTCCCCAAGGGTCACTCACCCACATCTGTTTCAACCAGCCCAGGGCCAAGAAACAAGGGCCGCTTCTTCACACGTCTCTCTGCTCCATGTCTCTCTGCTCCTTCAGGTCTCCTTCTGGCTCTCCATCCTGCTTCTTTATCTTCAGTCCCCTTCTCCAGCTACATCTCCTTCCTGCTCAGCTCCGCCCTCCTTTGCATGGGGCAGGGAACTTGGAACCTCCTTTTTTCCCGGGGACCACTCTATTACATTTTCACACTCAGAGAGTACCTGGCCAACACAGATACTGGTAGGTAGGACCAAGATGCTTGAGTTGGGAGGTCATTTGGACAGGTCAATTTATTTTAGTCAATACTTTCATATTATGACCAGTTTTATTTCCTTAGAAAATCATGGATATTAAATACTTGGATGCAATTTATAGATTAGAAAACTGAGGTCCAGGGAAATTAAACAATGTTCCCAGAGCCAAAGGGATCATAACTTAGAGGAACAGAGCTCAAGGACATTCTGATTTAGATAATTAACCACTAAGCAGTGTAGGGGTAGAAAAGTGGATTTTTGGTTTCAGTTATGGTTAAGTTACAGCCCCCAATTTGCAAAAGCTCATGTTTCCTTTGTTGCCTGCTAACATAGTAAGTATGCTTTTCCCTAACTTTACAAATTACACAGATTCTAAATTTTCAGTTGTTCCATCCCCAGCACATGTAATTGACGCATTTAAAAACCTTATTAGTTCCAACCCAGAAGTTTTGCTATAACAATCTCTTCATTGTCCCACATACTGTTTAGAAGTGTGCTTTTTTACATTTCTAAACAGAGAAGGATGGCGATCTATCTTTTCATTTTATTATACTGTGATTTGAACTTGTCACCTGCATGATAAAGAATCTACTTCCATTGTTGTTTGTTTGTTTGTTTTTGTTAAGACTTGTATTGGAGCCATTACATGGTCAGTTTTTGTAAATGATGCATAGGTAGTTTAGTTATTTGTTTATGTGTTTGAAAATAATGTAGGTTTACTATCTGTTGGTTAAAGAATTCTATATAACTACATTACAAAATTTTTCATTTTCCCAAAACATATTCTGCACACTTATAATTATTTTTTTTTGCTTGATTCATGAGTTACAGAAAGAGTTGTATTAAAGTCTTATGAATATGGACTGTGAATTTTTCATTTTAAATTTGTCAATTGCTTTTTATTAATTTAGGGTTATTTTTATGTTTAGAATTTTTATATCTTCTTTGTGATTGCATTTCTTTTCTCTATAAAATGTGTTTTTTTCCCCTAAAATATATTGATTTCACTTCACATTGTTGGACAAGCTTAGTTATACCAATTTCCTTTTGGGTAGCATCTTTCTGGCATAAAATTTTTATCTGCTTAATTTCAGCTTTCCTTGTCATATTTTAAATATTCTGCTGAAAGCAGTAGCCCTGTTTTTTTTTTTTTTTTAAAAATCCCCTCTAATTCTTCCTATCTTTTAACTAATACATATAAAAAAAAAAGCATATAATACATTATATAATTATTATGATTTATGGAGATACCTATACAGATACAGACATATCTTTCTATCTTGTACATTCAGTTTAACACACTACATTCTTTGTTTCTCCTGTTCAGGGTTCTACTTCATTGACAGTTTATCCATCACTACACATTCTATTTCACTTCATTTCATTATATATTTACACATTTAGCATGAACACTTGACATAATGTTTTGTGTTTTTTTTAATGATTTATTTATTCATTCATACAGAACTGGGGTACAAGTTAGAATTGCAGGGGCAGTGAGGAGTTTCACCAGAGACAGAACGGGAAGCAGAACAGGCTGACTGAGGAAGTACACTGCTGAGGGGAGCAGCGGGCAGGTCTCAGGAGAGGTCTGCCACGCCATGTGGATCTCCGTGGGGTAGGTAGGGATTGAACTCACGCTGAAGTGACTTTAGTTTCTTAGTGCTGTGCTTTAACCCACTGCACCACCAGAGAGGGTCTGACATAATGTTTAAACTCAATTTTTACTTTTTTCTTGAAAAGTGGAAGTATCTTCAAAATGTTTTATCTATAAGTTCAATCTTTTTTTCATTTTATTATTTTCTAGTTTTTAATCTCATTGTATTTTTATGTATGCAAATGTGTCAAAATTGTTATTGCTAATGTTTAATCACCATGTTTATGAAGGTGTCTGACCATCACTGCTTCTATTCTACTGCTTCTTTATGAAGTGAATGATTTAGTGGTTCTTTTTTAGCATGGGTCTTAGGTAAAAACTTCTAGTTTTTGCTTGAAAGAGATTCTCAAATAACAATTTAGCTGATCTAGGTTGATACTTTCTATTAACATTTTAAATAGTTTACTTTTTTTGTTTTTATTTTCCCCTTTTACAATATATAAGTATATACATATATATACATACATACATATATATATATGTCTAATAGTTGCACGTAAAGGTCCTTTGTTTATTGCTGCTTTTAAAATGTTAGAGCCTATAGATGCACTATAATACATTTAGATGTAAATTTCTTTTTATTTATCCCCTTTTACAATTGCATATTTTTTGATTCTCTGGATTCATGTATTTCATCAATTCTGGGATATTATCACCACCTTTTGAGAATACTTCTATTTTTCTAGCAATCCTATTTGGAGCATGGGAAATTTGTAACTCCACCTTTCACGTTTTATACACAACATCACTGCACATTCTATTATTCTTAATTTGCTTCCTTTTTCCATCTCATAATTTTCCAGTGCTACTTTTTATCTAATACCTCAGAGTTTCCAGTTTACCAATGAAACCATTGTTTATTAATCAATTTTTTAAAACAAATATCCACTATATTTTCTTTCTTATTCTCTTTTTCTAATGTACCTTTTTCTTTTCCCATATTTTTAAATTCCTTCTTAGGGTTTCATTCTATTCTTTTATGTCTTACTTACTTTAAGCATAATTTATATTGTTGCAGATTGTCATTCTATTATTTCATGTTTTCATTCTACTCTCTTGAGTTATAATTCTGCTGTTTTTGTACACTATTGCTCATACCGAACGCCTTCCTTTTGTGGTTTGTAATTTCTTATCATGAGTTCTCTTGTTTAGCAAGAATATGTTCGCCCTTGAGAATTCCTTATGTTCTGCAGTATTTATTCTCTTTTCCAGACTGCTTTGTTTGGGGCAGAAGCTCAATGTATTTTTGGCCTAATGTGAACTTTCATATTAATTCCTCGACCTGGAGTTGAGAGTTTAACCCATTTGGGTAGGCTATGTGCAAATCCTACATCTACAGGTACAGGTATATAGTTAGGTACAGGTGTACAGTTAAACAAGTATAACTCTTGTGTTGATATCTCAACTCAGAATGCAGGCACACACACATATAAATACATATTATCTCCCTTAGTCTACTATTTCAGTAAAATGTCAGTCTTTTTAGGGTTTCAGTTTTACTTGAGAAACAGTTCTAACTTTTCTTTCTCCGTTGTGTCTCGCATTAGGGCTGCCATGACAAAATACCATAGACTGAATCACTTAAACAACATAAATTCCTTTTCTCCCAGTCAGGAAGGCTGACAGTCTGTGATAAGGATGCCAGTACACTCTGTCTCTGTGAGCTTTCAGTTCCTGCCTTGCGAGTAGCTGGCCTCTCAAAGTGTCTCTGTATCTTCTTCTGGCAGAGGGAGAGGTGGCATGCTAGAATCCTGGTGTCTTGTAGGGGCACTCATTCCTTCAGACCAAGATCTCATGACATCATCTAACCAGAAGAACCATCGCCAAATACTGTCATATTAGTAGTCAGAGTTTCAACATATGCATGTTAGCGTGACACAAAGATTCAGGCCATATAAGGCCCAACCCTTTGCATGTTGTTACCTTCCAGATCTAAACGTCAGTCTTGCAGTTTACAAGAGCAAGACTCACATTCTTATCCCATTCCACACTGTTACAGTTCCAGCTCACACCCTGAGTGCTCTAGTCTTCTGTTCTGATTGCATTTCTGGAAACTAGGGATTTTATTTGCTCTGTCTGTATCAATTATTCACCCTGTTCAGGGTTTTTCAAGTTTCCCAGTGCTAGCTTATTGTAAAAAGTAGACATCTTTCTCATTCTGCTTTTATCTCTCAGTTGTCTGACCTAAACACATCGTGTGTGTTTCTATTCCTTTCCTATTAAAAAAGGATGATGTACACAAGTATAATTTTCATTCATCTCATGTAGTAATTCTGAGAAAGAGCAATTAGAGATAGCAATATGTTGCAAATTAAAAATGTTAAATATAGCAAAAGGAAATAGATTCTCTAATAATGCATTTTAATTATAATGCATTGATACAACAATTTTATCTGAGGAAATTAAAGTATATTATAACTACATTATAATTCCTTGAAGAGATCATAACTGTTTCCAAGCCAGCAACCACAGAACACTAAAACACCATTTGCAACTTGATTTTAAATTAATTATTACTGACTCACTTTTAAAAGATTATAAGCACAATTTCTAGAATGTTTTATTATTGGCGTTAAGAAGGGCATTTTTCTTAGGGCATGAATCAAATAATTGTAGAGGTTAATTTTAAAGATACATCCTATATTGTGAAGAGTTCTGAGAAAAGTTGAAATGAGTTAAATACAGTTAAATACAGAAATACTATTGGTGTAGGCAGTACAAACACTGGGATTCGGGAGTTCAGGGATTTCTTCGTTATCTTGCTAAATCCCAATGGCTCTGGGACAGATCATACTGTTTCAGTGCCCTCTCTTTTTCCTCCAAACCCTTCTCCCCTAAAAAAAAACAAGATTATCTTATTAAAGTCCTATGACATTTTCCCTGCTGGCGTGGAAGGGATTTGTTTCCACCCTAAATTCCTAGGGATGATTTTCAGCTAACTCTAAGGCCATACATACCATTTGCTAAAATACGGAAAAGAGGCTTTCGGCCCTCCCTGGTGGCGCAGCGGGTTGAAGCACAGCACTAAGAAGCTAAAGCCACTTCAGGGTGAGTTTGATCCCCGCCCTGGAGGTGATCATTAGGGTGCAGCAGACCTCTCCTGACCTGCCCGCTGCTCCCCTCAGCAGTGTACTTCCTTGATCTGCCTATTCTGCGACCTGCTCTGTGTTGGTGAAGCTTCTCACAGCTCCTGTACCTTTGGCCTGTACGCAGTTCTTTATGCATGAATAAATAATCTTAAAAAAAAAAAAAGCAGCTTTCCCTCATGTTCTACAGTGCCTTGGTCACGCACCCTCTAACCCACATCGTTCCACAGTAAAAATTAACTCCTGGCACAGTTTCAGAATCCTACCCCAACGCTAGAGTCAGAGGTGGTTTTGGTAAATGGTGCAATACAGCTAAGTGTTTTTCGTGTCGTTCTAGCCTGAGCCTGCAGAGCCTCCACGTTCCAACCTTTAGTGTTCCCAGTGTATGCATCTCAACAATCTGATTTTATGAGCCTTTCAGTCTCTGGCTTCAACACGTATTTTGACTCCCTATCTTCCAAACTAGCATTGCTTCATGTTTCAACACCCATAGGTGCTACAGTTTTAGATTTCATGGATTAAATATACTAATAGATCAGTGTTGAAATAATTCAGTTTGACATAACTTTATCAGGCTTTTAACTAACTAGCTAACCTAGTATAAAACATTAATTACAAATAATAACCTTCTCCCACCATTATTCTGTAGGATAAAGGACAAAAGGACATAACTTGGAAATAAACTCCCTAAAGCATTTTTCCTATAAAAACTCACTCTTGGACCCTCCCTGGTGGTGCAGCAGGTTGAAGCACAGAACTGTAAACTGGCCACAGCCGCTTCAGTGTGAGTTTGATAGATCCCAGCCCCAAGGTGACACATATGGCGCAAAAGACCTCTCCTGTCTGGCCCTGCTGCTCCCCTCAGCAGTGTACTTCGTCAGTCGGCCTGTTCTGCTCCCCACTCTGTCTCTGGTGAATCTTCTCACTGCTCCTGTGCCTCTGGTCTGTACCCCAGTTCTGTGTGCATAAATAAATAAATCTTTAAACAAAGAAAAGAAAAGAAAAATTCACTCTTGTCTTTACCTTTCTCATTTTACCAAGGACTAGAGAAAAATTAGCTGTGGACAGTGGTGATCAGTGTTATTTGCAAACCTCACTGTAGTCCATATTCTTGAACTCTATAAGCTTAGCTCCGATAAAGCTCACTTATACCACTTGATTCATTTGCACCACAGGCTGCACCCTGACTCTAAAAGTATGTCTTATTACTTCACCCCCACCACTGGAGGTGACCTGAAACCCTACAGTTTTAATATTTGCATGTACATCTCTGTCCTGACACTGGACAGAGTCCAACAGTATAAAACCTGTCCTTATCCCATTCCATGCAATACACTGGCATTGTACATGAAATTACATCTGCATTATTTACTAATACTGTGGTCCTGATACCTGAACACTACAAATCTGTAGTAAGCTTTGCTACCTAGCAAAATACTGAATGCCTTTCCTATGGGAAATAGTTCTTGGGCTTTGAATCAAATGTACCTGTTAGGAACTTTCATCTCTATACCCACTACATCAAAGAATGAGTGCTACTAACACATATTATAAAATTACAAGAAAAGGGCTTTATCTCACAGTTGATACTCTTACCTAACTATGTGTGGAGGAAAGAAAAGGCTTCAGTAGCAAAATAGAAAGGCATAATTGATTACACTATTAGGTCACTGTTATAACATGAAACAAACATCACAGAATCATAAGAAGACTCAGCCAATAATGTATTTCTGACATCAGTAAAATGAGTTGTTTTTCATCTGTGTTGTGAGTTTTCTGATTTGTTTTAGCTCCGCGTATTATTCTATTATGGCGTGATGATTCTCATTATGCTTCCCTAAGCCCTATCAACAGATAGAGTCTAGACTCTAATTATCGCTATATTTAGTCAAAATAGTCAGGCTTCATCTGTTTCCAGAATAGTTAATGTATTGGCTCATTACTCTGAAAACACTGAGCACAATTTAGCTGACTGAAAATGCATCTAGCATTAGCTTATGTAAGGAACATAAAGGCCCATTGTGTGATGATTTTCCTCTTTTCCTATAGCAGTGAGTCAGGAAATAATAGCTATTCTTTTTTAATCACTTGCTAGAGACCAGACAACATGTTCACCTTTCATATGCATAATTCAACTAGTTTTCATAACAACAAATTATCATTCCCATTGTTTTTATTCAAAAGCTTCCCTACAGTCATACATTAGAAAGTTGCAGATGTAGGACAGCCACATTTCAAAGCCTGAAGTTTTAACCATCATGCTATAAGAAGTACTTGGTTCTACAGACACAAACTTCATGTCTGATCTTTGCAAGACCCCACCTAGTTATAGCCTCAGAGATGGCCTATAGAGTGTGTGAACCTTGGCCTGAGGCTACTTTGAACATGAATATCACCCTCATTTTTATTTATTTCATCCACTCCTCAAGATCTTTGAATGAATTTCTGTTGCCCTTGAAGAAAAATTTCAAAATTTGTCATTTCTGGTCACCTAGACTTCTCTCCCTTCCAGATTCTTCCACTTACTGTGGTTCAATAAGTTGAACCATCTCAGTTCCTTCAACATTCCACATCTTTTCCTTCCTCAGAGCCTTCTCCCACATTCCTCCTCCCAGAACATTCTTTCTGCTTCTACTCAGACTTCCAGCCTTGGTGATGCACAGTTCCTCAGGTGGTATTCCTGAATCTCCAACCTAAATCAAGTGCTCCTGTGTTGTTTTCCACAGGAACCTTGGTAGCCATTATCAGAAGTTATAAATGTACACCTAATATTATGATTATTTATGTCACTTTTTACTAAAATGTAAGATTCAGTAACACCATGGAGTATGCTGGTCTTGCTCACCACTAAACATTCCCAAATCCTCCCACCTCACCCCCTAATTTCTTGCTTGGGATATTTGAAAGAATAAATGAATTGGGATAGATTTATATAGTTCTAGCAGGTGCCAGCTAAAGTTAGGATGCATCCTTGGGACTGCACAGAGCCTTGTGATCACATGAGCATATCTTTGATACCAGCACTGGCACTAAACTGGATGTTTAGTTTTCTGAGCCATCTCCCAAAACTGGTATTCAAGAAAAAAAAAAAGCAATAGAACTAACTATCTTTAGGACGTTGCCATAGTACTGGAAGAAGAAAGAGGGGAGACTGTTTTAGGTATTTTTGAGCTGTGAGCCAGAAAAGCCATATTTCCTCAGTATTGATCACAAGGACTAAAAAGAAGCATATAAAAGTATTCATAGGATGTAACAAAGAAAACATTTAAAAAAATTCCTTGATTACTGTCTTCATCATTGAACTAGCTGGAATAAAGCATGAACAAGTAGTATTAGGTAAGTATATATAGGCATATAGATGTATATGCTATATAGACATAAAGGCATTTTTGGAGAATCAGAAAGTACTGGTGGCTTTGAGATCATTAATTCTTTTTAATACTTTTTTTTAAAGATTATTTTGGAGTGCAGCACTGTGAAGCTGGCCACGGTTACTTCAGTGCAAGTTGAATCCTCAGCCACAGAGGTGATCCACATGCCACAGCAGACCTCTCCTGACCCACCCCTCTCTGCCCCCCACTGCTCCCTTCAGCAGTGCACTTGGATGACCTGCCTGTTCTGCTCCCCACTTTGTCTCTGGTGAATCCTCTCACCATCCCTGTACCTCTGGCCTGTACCCATTCTTACTTATATGCATAAATAAATTTTAAAAATCTTTTTTAAAAAGATTTATTTTTATTTATTTATGCATATAAGAACTGGGGTGCAGGCCAGAGGTGTGTGGGGAGAGCCAATAAGTTAGTTGAAAGGGGGTGAGAGGATTCTCCAGAGAAAGAGTGGTGAGCAGAGCAGGCAGATCTACTGAAATACAATGGTGAGGGGAGCAGCAGGCGAGACAGGAGAGGTCTGTTGCATCATGTGGGTCAGCTCCCTGGCATGAGATCCAACTCAGGCTGAAGTGGCTGGGGATAACTTGATACTGCTGAGATTTTAATCCTTGAACCACTAGGGAGGTCCCCAGGTTAGTAATTCTTAATGCTTAAATCTACAAATTTTGTACTTTTTCTATGCCAATTACACATTAACTTAAAACAATAAGTTAGTTGAAAGGGGCTGACAAAGGGGAAGAAATGCCCCCATTAAAATATTGTGCATACTCTCCCATAAAAAGTTAGTTTTTTCCACTACAAGATAATTCATGCTCACTATTGAAATTTTAGAAGCATTTAAAAATAAACAAGTCTTTAAATGCCTTCTTGCTGGTTATCTTTTTAACATACAATAAATTTGTATCATATGAGAGTGATTATGGTGTTTAATCTCTTATGATTTATAAAAGGAAATATGCATACATTTATAATTTGGGAACACAGATAAAATAACAAAAAAAGTGAGTATCATCCCATATGTCACTCCCCAGAGAAAACTACTGCTAATATTTTGGCATATGTTCTCACATTTTCTAAGATATTTTCTTAAGTTTTCATGTCATATATTTTTATATGTGCGTATAAAGTTTATAGCAGAGTTGACACAGATAATCACAGATCTTGGATTAAGCAGGATAATTTCTTCAAGCTAAAAAATTGCTGCCTATTTTATTTCACCTTAGTCTACCCACATGATTCAATGGAATAAAATACTCTATAACACCAAACATTTACTTTTAGTGAATTATTATTATTTTTTACTTAAAGTTCCTTTTTACTGATTTCATGAGTAGGCTATTATACAAGACCATATTGTCAAATCAGACCACTGAGGGTGCTTATCCAACGAGCTTCCCTAGTAAGTTCAGGATATTGGCAGTGAAGATGAAAGCTCAGAGTACCAGGCTGAACTCATACTCTTTGAACCAGAATAACAGATGAGGTTTCAGATGAGGGTTGCAGGTTTATCTCAGTAGCAGGAAGACAATTTCACTTATGAAATGTCTCCATTTCAGTTGCCATATAATTATATAACTTAAGTGGTATTCTTCAGGAAGTCATGCGTCAGAGATCTGCAGATTCTGGATTTATGTAAAAAGAAACTGTTAGCCAGGAGTTTTTACTGAATCATTCTATAGATAAGATCTTTTCCATTTAGTAAATATTATTAGCCTGTCTACCTGGTTTACCAGCTGACAAAGGTATCAGATTGTTTTAACCTGCCTCTTCTCCCCCTCAGCTCCCAGGGATTGTTTCTCAGAACATTCTCAAAGACCATGAATGAGTCCCAGATCAGCTATCGAAACTACTTCATTCCCAATGAATAATTAGACAATGAGAAAAACAGTCCCTAGCATTTAGTTCTTCATTTTCTCACCCAAATTCTTGCACAAAATACATAATTTATACTACATGTATAACCAGTGGTTCTGTATCTCCCCTCTCACACACACACTTTCATGTTTTAAAAGTTCTTAGCCATTTTCCCCAAACATTGCCTGTACTTGGTTCTCTCTCTTATCTCAATAAAATTCTAAAAAAGTTATGTTAGAAATGTCTACATGATAGCATGGGGAAAACATACATGACCTTGGGTATAGCAAACAATTGTAATATAAAATAATAGATATAATCCATGAATGAACAAATTGGTAAAATTAGCATTATTAATATTAAAAGTTTTTGCTCTATGTAAGACACTGTCAAGAAAATAAAAGACAAGTCACAGACTAAAAGGAAATATTCGCAAAGCACTGAATGATAATGGACAGAGACCTGAGCAGAAACCTTACCAAAAAAGACATAAAGATAATAATAAGCATATGGAAAAGTGTTCCAGATAAAATATTAGGGAAATTAAAACAACAATGAGATAACACTATATACCTATTGGAAACGTTAAAATCCAAAACATTAACAAATTTTTTTTAAGTTTTATTTTTTCATGTATGCATACAAAAACTGGGGTACAGGCCAGAAGTGCAGGGGCAGTGAAGAGGATTGACCAGAGACAGGGTGGGGAGCAGAACAGGCAGACTGATGAAGTATACTGCTGAGGGGAGCAGTGGGTGAGACAGGAGAGGTCTTCTGCACCATATGTGGGTCAGCTTCTTGGCCAATGATCAAACTCATGCCACAGTGGGTGGCAATAGCTTCATAGTGCTGTGCTTTAATTTCTTGTGCCACCAGGGAGGGCCCCAAAATATTAACAACATTAAAAGTTGGCAAGAATGTGGGAACATTCTAAAAAATGCAGCGATCCAAATGTCTTTCAGTGGTGAACAGATAAACTGTACATCTATATAATGGACCATTATTCCTCATTAAAAAGAAATGAGCTAGAAAGACATGGAGGAATTTTAAATGCATATTACTAGATCAGTGATTGCCAGGAGATCATTGGGGGTGAGAGGTATAGTGAGTACAAAGTGGAGAACAGGGAACTGTTTGGGAAGTGAAAACTATTCTGTGTGCTGTGGTAATAATGGTGGATACATGACATTATGAATTTGTGAAAACCCTTAGGACTTCAAAACAGTCAATCCTTAATGCCAACTGTGGACTTTAGTTAATAAGGTATAGTTGTCAACTCATCAATCATAAAAAATGTACCACACTAAGATATTAACTACTTACCTGTTTATCGACTGAAGGACATCTCGGTTGCCTCCAATAAATTTACTATAAACATCTCCATACAAGTTTTATGTGAACATACATTTCCAACTCATTTAGACAAATACTTAGGAATGCCACTGCTGGATTGTGTGTATGAATAATTTGGTGGTTCCCTAATAACATTCCACACAACAGTGAGCTTCTTTTCAATCTTTATTTGCCATCTGCATATTTTCTTTGCTAAGATTTCTGCTCAGGTCTTCTGCCCACTTTTTAATTATGTTTTGTTGTTTTAATTGTGTTAACATTTTAAGAATTTGTCCATTTAACTGCAACAAGTTGTTATTATAATTTCTAATTCTAAAAGTTATACTTGAGTCATTAAAAAATAAGCCATTCTAATTTTTTGAAGTTACATATTTGCTGCAGGTATTTACAAGTTTTCCCTTCATTTACTTTAGCTTATGGACTATAATTACTGTAACATATTTTCTGATAATTCTTACCCATTGTCTTATGGTTCTGTTTTTACTGTTTTTCTACTTTTTCTCTCTCAGAAAAACTTGTTTTCTTATATGCTTTGTGATTTTAGACTATGGGCTGCATATTAACTTTGAAACAGTTTTTGGAGAATCTTTGAGGGCTTGCAGGCAGGTACCTTTTGTTTTCAGAAAGCATTCTGGTTTCTATTTCTGTCAGGAAGCTAGAAGCATTACTAGTCTAAGACCAACTTACATGAACAACTAAATTCATGGCTTGAAGTTTCTTGAACTACTTAAAGGATGTGAATGTAGACTGCAAATTGTCACAAGTTTAGCTACTAAGGGATAACTTTCATGTTCCCTCTGTTCTACCAACAACAATAAAGATACCTGGGGGGAGGGGCCCTCTCTGGTCCCCTCCCTGGTGGTGCAGTGAGTTAAAGCACAGCACTAAGAAACTAAAGCCACTTCTGCATGAGTTTAATCCCCGCCTGCCCCAGAGGTGATCCACATGGCTCGGCAGACCTCTCCTGACCCGCCCGCTGCTCCCCTCAGC
>NW_004567106.1:11195494-11200975 GCF_000260355.1 Condylura cristata | reverse complement strand
TGTGTGTGACTCTCCCCTTTGAGCATGTCTTGGGGCATGATTATCAAAATCAAGTTTGCAGAAACAGGCAAAAGTCAGCAAGGCAATAGCACTGAATCGCTGGGCCCTCATGTTCCTTCCAAGTCTCATATTCCTTACCCTTGGTGATGTCTTTAAGATTTTTAAAATATTATTTGATCCAGAGATTTTAGCTGTGGGACATTTTGATAGTAATTCAAAACATTTTTATATTTAATTCAGTAAAGAACTGGTCCCACCAAATTAAATTGCCCTAGACCCAGAAATGGTATCTCACTCATGTGACCTATATCCCCTAGACTTCTAGAATCTTTTCTAATGAGCCAGTTCCTCCTTCTGTTATATTCATCTTTGAAGCAGCACTGGTTTCCTAGGCATTGTTCTTAATATGTAAAGTCACAACTGATTCTTCTTTTTTTTTAAGATTTATTTTTATTTATTTATACATACAGGAACTGGGCTGCAGGCCAGAGATGTGGAAGGGGATGAGTGGATTCACCAGAGACAGAGTGGAGCAGAACATGCAGATCTACCAAAATACACTGCTGTGGGAGCAGCGGGAGAGACAGGAGAGGTCTGCTGCTCCATGGCTGGGTATGGAACTCCTATCACAGTGGTTGGCAATAGCTTGATATCACTGAGACTTTAACTATGAGCCACAGGGAGGCCCACAATTGATTCTCTTCATTGTATAATCAGTATCTGTTGGCTCTCCTATCGGGCTAATGCCTCCCAGTGTAGTCAACTCTCAACTGAGTCATAATTGCATTTAGTCAGGGCCTCCTTTCTCTGTAACCTTTCCCTGGAATCTATTATTTTCATTATTGAGTGACCTTTTTAAAGAAACCTTCTATGACCTCATCTTTCTCAGTAGGAAAATCCCAGACTACTTAAACAGTTGTCACAAAACCCCACATGATCTTTCTCTAGACCCTTTTCAAGTTTTTATTCTACACTACATTGGCACCAGGCAGAGTCAATAACTTGCAAATCTCTGACACATCACATATTTTTCTGCTTCTGTAATCTTGTACATTCTGTTTGTGTTCTAGAATAGTCTCCTTACTGTATCACTCTTGGAGACCAATCATGCTAGGTTAAACTCGAAATGTGACAACCTCCAAAAAATAAATCTTTTCTCTTCACCCTGCAGTTTTCTTCCTAACACTCAAAGCATCTCTTATATAACAGACTGAATCTATGAAATTGAAGTTTTGTAAGTGAAAAATGACTGCAAGGTGACAGTTTCATGAGTCAACAAAAAAGCCTGTTCAGTACTTTGCATTAGCCTGTGCCCCAAATTACTAAAGGAGTGAACATTTTGACAGAACTAAGCAGTGTACAGCAGCGATTAAAAAAGAGAGACTAAGGAGAGTGAAAGTAGCAGTAACCAAGTTTTGCAATTCAAATTCTTTTCATAAAGCTTGATTAAAATTAATGATCTACATATATCCAAAATATATAATACTTTGAACTAATTGAATGCAAGGGATTCTTTAATACAAAGTGTTATTATTACAACAGTGCTATTGAAACATCATCTGGTAATTGGAAAATAAAGTCAGGAACTGCGACTTAACTTAAAAATTAAAGGAAATTCAGTTAAGAGCTCTCCTGGCATTTCACTTCTTGTTGCCAAAAAATTAGTTTTAAAGTCAAATTAACCAGATTGTCTATTAACAATTGATCACATTAGCTAGATAATTGCTAAGTCTATATCTTATTTATGCTGTGTGAATGAATATAATGGGAAAGTAA
Source organism: Condylura cristata (assembly GCF_000260355.1). Taxonomy (NCBI): domain Eukaryota; kingdom Metazoa; phylum Chordata; class Mammalia; order Eulipotyphla; family Talpidae; genus Condylura; species Condylura cristata. The sequence continues at coordinate 11,199,199 of NW_004567106.1, read as the reverse complement.
GCACATCGCATGTTGATATATACCTTTTCTACATGAGTTTCTCTTTACATTGTTTGAAAGCAAGCCTCTGCCATGTATACTGCTAGAACTACTGTATGTTACCTAAGCATGAAACACAACTATGAATAAAGACTTTTCTATTGCCACCTTGCCGCGTCTGTAACAAAGGGCAGAGTTCATAGATAAATATGACTGGGACTCTACCTATTGCTTACATAGAACCTGTAATAAAGACTCTAAATTGGAATCCAAAATCTGCCTCCTTTGCTGAATTGGCTACTTCAGTGATAGAGTTCTCCTTATGGCTGAGGATTTTTTATCACTAGAGAAGCAAGAATGTACTTTGGCCTCAGTGCCAATCTTCTACAACTCTACCTTTCAAAATATATTTAAGTACATTTCGTACCACCTACAGAGCACCAATAATTAAACAATAACTGAGAGATTACAACTTTGATACTTTAATCAATTAACTGATATATATTCAACTACAAATTCAAGAATCTTGTCTTTTGCTAGGATGGTGTGTTTACTGTGTGATAATGTGGTTATTTTCTTTTTTTTTAATTTTTTTTTAATATTTATTTATTCATACAGAACTGGGGTACAGGCCAGAGATCGGAGGGTGGGATGAGCCACCAGAGACAGAGTGAGGAGCAGAACAGGCTGACTAACGAAGTACACTGCTGAGGGGAGCAGCGGCGGGTCAGGAGAGGTCTGCCACGCCATGTGGTCTCCTCCGGGGCAGGCGGGGATTGAACTCATGCGGAAGTGGCTTTAGCTTCTCTGTGCTGTGCTTTAACCCACTGCGCCACCAGGGAGGGCCCGATTATTTTCTTTTTAATTTGCCTAGGGTTGTATGCATTTGTTGTATCATTATGGAGAAATTAAATCTTTCCTATTTCAAACTGGAAGAAATTTCTGGTGTACAGTTAATAGCCATCTAGGCTATTTATAAAATTTTAGGGCATGTTTACTGAAGAAAAGTAACAACAAAAACACCAAATCAAAGACCTGTGTATGAGAAATAATTACTACTAATGAAGAGTATAATCTTCGGCAAGCGTTTCACCTTGTTTTTGAAAATTTCATTTCTTTTTATAAAAATAAAATAAACTATGTCCTTCCTACTTTATCAATATACTCTAGGGATTAAAATATATTTCATAAAAATTATTTATATGCAATCAAGCACACACCTATATGATATTACTGCTGTTAATTTCTCATAAAAAATGCAATGAGAATCAAGACTAGTTTGGCAAGAATCAGGGTTATGCATCATTTCATAATAGATTGGTTTTATTTTCCAAATTACTTTTTTTTTTTTTTTTTTGCTGTTCTGCTACCTATTATTCAGGCAGTAAGGGGAGAGGGTAATCCTGCGAACAGAATTATGTATGGCCTATTCTGAAATGCAAGTGGGAGCGCTGTCTCTGTTTGCCGTATTACCATCTCCCATTAGAGCATGCGCCGTAAATCATCCCGCAGCCAGAAGACAGGGCTGGGTCCTCAGGTAATCTGTGAACAGTGACAGTCTTTGTAACAAGGTTACACACTCTGGCCTCCGTGTGATGGGAGGGGGTGTCTCTATTACCCAAGATACTACATTTCCATTAGACAGTTAGCTATAATGGTCAATGAAAGAAGATCTATTTCTATTCCATGGGGCAGTTTCCCAAAGGTACACAATGAGGAAGGAAAACATGGGACAAAACAGGAATCTGAATCAAATGTCTCACCCTTGTATGGGACTGTTTGGCTAACGAAGAAAAGAGCCTTTAGGAATGGTTTTGCTTGATCTTTTTGAGGTATGTAGGCAAAGTAAGGTTTCACCATTTTTATACATCTGAATCCTACTATAATTTTCTATAATTTTCTTTCTAAAATTTATGATTATGAAAAAGCAAACAAAAAACATTCCATTAATGATGTTGCTTTATTAAATATGTATAACTTAATCTTCACCTATAAAATTTGTATCTGGGTGAGGGTCATGTGGAGTGAAAGACAAGAAAATATTCTTCTTAAAATTGCATATAATTTAATGTGTCATTTATACATTTGATTTTAGAATAAGCTAAGGTCAGTGTGTAACATCTCAATATACTTTATATAATTAAAATCAATTTGATTTTGATGACTTTACTGCAACCTTTGTATAGTTCACTGAAATGAAAGGTATCTACTGCTTGTTTTTAATAATTTCCAAACAATCTGGAAGCCATCTCTCTTTCTAAACGTCATATAATCCTGTGAGTACATACTTAACATGTATGTACTAAACATTTATAATTGGTCAGATAATTTTCAAAACTTTACCCCTTCCATGACTTGAAGAATCTGTAGGATTTTTTGATAGAGAAGGATCTCTACAGTTAGGGGCCTGAACATTTTGGGATACAGTGTTTCAAATGGAAGAAAACTCTATGAATACAGATGATATAAGACAAAGCTCTGAAAATGCAAAGAGTTTTCAAGGAAAACTCTGAACTAACAGAATACTGGTAATCAGATTTATACCCACAAGCAGGAAGTTAAGAGATCTGTCCTTAGAAAAATCATCCAAGAGAAATTTTGAGTCAAAAATTTCTGAAAACTCAGTCAGGCTTTTTTTTAATAACCCTAACTGAGTTTCACTAATCATCAATCCATTCCCCTTACACACAGATTATCTATCATCATCCATCAGCTTCTTTGGTAACTTGCATCGAAATATATAAATACAAGATCATCAGATAATTGAAGGAAATTTCTACACACAAAAATATTCCACACTTACACTTCACACTACACACAGAAATGTAATTAGATTTAATATGCTTAAAGTCTTAGGAAAGAATATCAATCATATTTATAAAAACAAGATGCAACACACAGGAACACTCAACACATAATTAAGAACATGGAGAAAGTCCAAAATATGAAGAGGAAAAAATTTTTTTTAAATCCGGTAAAAGCCTTAGAGGATAAAGATGAGGGTGTCTCCTTGAAAGTTTAAAAGATAAAGGGATGGAAGTTAGAAAAGAAACTAGAGGATCAGTCTACAAAGTCTATAATGCAATCATTTGGAAATCCATGAGAGAAGAGAGAAAATAGAAATGATGGCACTATTAAATAAATTATAAAATAATTTTTCCCAAATTAAAGGTCATGATTTGGAATACAGAAAGGCCTTATCTGCAATAGGTGAACAGACTCATATTCAAGCATATCATCATGTTTTAGAACACTGAGACTGAAGGGAATAATTTGAAAATTACTAGAGAGAAAAACCAAGAATTGAAAATATTGAAAACTAAGAAACAGAGACCTTGCACAAGAGGAGAAAGATGAAGGAAAATTCTGGAACAACAGCTATGCAGGTGGCAACTGATCTGTCCTTTGAAACATCGTCCAAGAAATACGATGTTGGAAGAGAGAGGAAAAGAGGAAGTTCATTAGGATGTTTCCATGAGAAAATAAATAGAATTTATATATCAGCTGAGTTGTTTGCCAAATTTAGAAAAAATTTAAAATTTTGCCAGAGGAAATTTGTGACTAAATTAATAAAAAATACATAGAAGAGGAATAATAATAATAATAATAAAAGATTAATCATAGGAAACAAAACAAAAAGAAAAAGCAATCACACTATAGCACATGGTTCAGTTGTTATAATACTTAAATATGCATTAAGAAGTAGGGCCCTCCCTGGTGGCACAG
>NW_004567106.1:11188592-11194119 GCF_000260355.1 Condylura cristata | reverse complement strand
AAAAAGAGATAAAGATAGTAATAGAGGTAAGTCATCTTCTATTGCTAACTAGGAAGTTAGCAATAAGTTAAAAATTGGAAAATAAAAGGTAGCAATACAAGAGTGTTTTTATATAGTGTAAGTGGGTGGAGCATTGAAACTGGGAAGCTTTTAATAGGAGGCTTTTTCTTTCCTTAGGAGTAATATAAAATGGCTTCATAGAGGTGTCTTTGTCAAGTTTCTTTTGATTGCATGGAACAGACTCTCACATGATTTATCAAAACACACACACACAAACACACAAAATCATGGGAATACAAAGATACAAGGTAGCTCCTGCGGTGTAAGTGTGAAGTTGCAGCTGAGCCTACCGAAGGATTAGAACCAGGAAATGAATGCTAGATCTGTCACAAGATCTAAGATATTAGCTTTCCTACATTCATTTACTTTTACTTTTGGTTAGAAAATGACTTTCTCTACTTCTGAGCATGGGTGCAGAAGAGTAGTATCCTCAATCCAAGATCACTTAGGTATCTTGGGGACTATAAGGAACTTTAGCAAAATTTCTGAATCCCAGTTCCAATTTACCAGAAGAATAGATCTGAGTGTCCAACTTAGATCATGGGTCAACTCTGGTCATATTATCAAAGGGAAAGGGAAAAGAGATTTTGTCTAACGAAGCAGCAGAATCCATTATAATAAGTACAGAGTGAAAGGAATCCCAAGAAGGGCTCACAGGCGAGGCAGAAACTTTAATAAGCATACATCACATATTTTCATAGTTGGTGTGTTTTGAGCAAAAGAGATATGAAAAAAAGAATTTCAGGCAGATTTTTTTAAAATGAAACAAAGCAAGCAAGTGCAGGTATTCTCTGGATACCAGCTTGTGATTCCACTTAGCTAGGGCAGGAACAGTGAGGTAGTATAATACAAGCAGGTTGGAAACACAGATTATGTGACCTTCAGATTTAATCTTATTCTTCATCTTTGTCCCTGGGCTAAAGAAGCCAAGGTTCTATTTGTCCTTTTCTGATGGTTCCTGTGATTTGTACTGGTAGATTGCTTAGAGGATTTGAAAAACAACCTGCTCAGACCTGCCTGCAAAGCTTGTGGAGGTAAAGTAGTAAAAGGTTTGTATGGGCATCCAATCTGTCTCCGACTTAAGACATTGCAAGGGAACATTAATATCCTAAGTCCTCAATTAAAATGGCTTCATAATTATTTTTTCTAGTGGAGTTCAACCGAAATTTATACTTAAAAAGCACTTAACAAACTTTGTGCAAAAAGGTAGTTTTTCACATGTCCAGTATAATACCAGATCCTGAATGCCACTACTTGATAAGAAATAATTTCATAATAAAATAGAAAAAAAATCCTGGAAAAACACCTGGGTAAAAATGTATCAATATTCTTTGACACAACATATTAAAAGTTTATCTCCAAAGATAAAACTTTCTTTTAATAATATAATAGTTTATTTTTACATCATTTTGTGCCTTTTTCTATCTCAGTTGCAATCCCTGTGGGTTTCCCATCACCAAATCACCCGTGTGCCATCACCATAGTCCAGTGCACTTCCCTCCCCCACACCCCATTTTTGATCCCATTCCCCACTCCACCTCCATAAAATGTCTCTGGTATATAGCTGTTCATTATTATTATTATTTTCTCCCCTGGTCCTTTATACTCCTGCTATGAGTGAAACCATCCAGTATTTCTCTTTTTCTTTTTGGCTTATTTCACTAAGCATTATCCCTTCCAGCTCCATCCATGTTCCTGCAAAAGGCATGTGTTTTGAAGATAAACTTTTAAAAAGGCAAAAAGACAAATAATATTAGGTGTAAAAACATCAGTGATGCATCAGAGATTAAGACAATACAAAACAGGGCCCTCCCTGGTGGCGCAGCAGGTTAAAGCACAGCACTAAGAAGCTAAAGCCAATTCAGCATGAGTTCGATCCCCGCCACGAAGGTGACCCACATGGAGCGGCAGACTTCTCCTGGCCCTCCTGCTGCTCCCCTCAGCTGTGTACTTTGTTGATCTGTTCTGCTCCCCACTCTGTCTCTGGTGAGTCCTTTCACTGCACCTGTGCCTCTGGGCTGTACCCCAGTTCTGTATACATACATGAATAAATCTTTAAAAAAAATACAAAACAACTTTATGTGGTTTATTTGAAAACTTAGATGAAATGGATAAACCTCTAGAGAAAAAAAATGACAACCAAATTGAGGAAGAAATAGGAAATGTAAATAGTCATAACCACAAAGAAAATCGAGTAAGAAGTTAAGAATCTTTTCAAAAGAAAACCAGCTCCAGTCAATGTTGGCAGCAATTTGCAGCAAATAATCAAGGAAGAAATAAGTTTGCAAACACTGAAGAATAAATAATTTCTATCTTACACAAATTATCTCAGTATACAGAAAAGAAGAACTACTCCTAGCTCACTCAATTAGGGTAGTATAAAAAAACAAATGAAGCATGACAACCCAGATCAATCTTACTCATAAAAACAGATATAAAAATTAGGATGTTAACAAACACATTCCAGAAACATGTGTGTGCGCGTGCGCGCATACATCGACACTTTAAGATAAATGCAACATTTTGGTTGACCCTGGGAGTCCAACAGTTGATTATCACAATATTAACCAATCACAGAAGGAATAATATAACCATTTGAGTACAAATAGGGAAAAAACTATAAATAAAATTTTCTAAATAAATTAGAAATAAAAGGGAACTTTCTTAAACGGACACAGGATGCTACAGAAAACCTATAGTTGGCAACATAATTAATGGTAAAATATTTAAAAGAGGACCTTTCCTGGTGGTGCAAACTGTTAAAGCAGAGCACTATGAATCTATCCTGGGCCAGGGAGGTGACCCACATGGTGAGCAGACCTCTCCTGTCCAGCCCACTGCTCCCCTCAGCAGTGTATTTCAGTAGATTTGCCTGTTCTGCTTCCCTCCCTTGTTTCCGGTGAATCCTGTCACTATCCCCTGCACCTCTGGTCTGCACCCAAGGTCTTCTATACATAAATAAATCTTTAAAAATATTTAAAAGATTCCCTTTGAACTTAGGGAAAAAGATAAGGGTATTTGCTAGCACCACTAAATGATACTGTGTTAAAGGACTACTAGAAATTAGGCAAGAAAAAGTAATAAATGCTTTTTCATAGCTTTTATGAGGGTTGGATGGAAAGAAAGAAAACTGTCATTATTTGTGGATCTAATAAATGCATTTGAAATTCAAATGAAGTCCCTGTATATTACTAATATTAGTAAGATAATTTACCACAAATGCAGGATATCAAACTTAATACAACAGTTAAGTTATATAAACTCATTATGAAATGAATTCCAGTATACATAACATAGTGAAGGGAAAATTCAAGCTACAATGAGATAATATCACAGTCACAAAACTGGTGGGAATTATAACCTGGCAATATTACATACTGGGAAAGGATAGATGTGATTCACTGGTAAGACTACCAATGGTTGCTACAACTACTTTAAAAAATGCTTTCTAGTAAAATTGAAAGTGTGTATGTTCTTTGATTCTGAAGTTCTACTCCTGAAAATCCACACATATATGTACCAAGAGAAGTACCCCAAAATGCACATAGTAGAACTGCTTATTAGCTCAATAAATTCTAAGTATCCTGAATGCCCATCAACAAATGGATAAATTATGTGTTACAACAGCGAATTACTGTGTACTGATGGTATATAATGAATTCTAGTTACACAAAACAGCATGAATTTTAAAGAAATGATGCAAAATACATACGATTTTGTTCATATAAAACTAATATGTTGCTTAGAGGTGCAAGGGAATGTAATGCTATTATGCAAAGAAATGAAAGTGAAGACACAAAATGATGGATTCTAATCATTGAGAAAGAAAGCGGGATGCAATAGAGGAATTCACATGAAACCTCAAAATTCTTCAGTCATGTTATTTCTTGCCCAGACAGTGGCTAAGTGAATGTTCACTACATTTACTCTTTACACCTTACAAAAAGTCCATACATTTTTTTTTTTTTTGGTATTGACTGAACATCTCATTGTTTAAATTATTAAAAACTGCTTAGGTATATCAAGCACAGTAACAACTTTTCAACACTCTGCTGTAGCATCATCTGAGAGACTTTGTGCCCTTATCCAAGGACTCAACCTGCCAAGGCCTTTGGCAGCAAAACTCCAAATGCAGAAACAAATGCATGGACAATTGTAGCCTGTCACACCCAATCACCTCCTCTCATCCTTCTTGTTCCATTCCTTCCTTTGCTAACCCATTTCCCAATTATAAATTTAACATCCCACGTAGATTTGCCCACAGGGAAAGAGGGGTACTGATCAGCAAACATGAGTCACCGGACAGCTTGATAGTTCCATCCCTCACTATAATTTAAAGCTGGCATTCTGGCTGATATTTCAAGTTCTGTAAGCATCCTCAGGGACAATCTATGCCTGCTGAAGAGGAGATAGAAAGATGAATCATTCCAAGGACAAGTAGAAGGGGAAGCTGAGATGGAGCAGATGAACAGAAGGGAAGAAGTTGTCTAAAGCCACAATTCAGACGCAGTAACAAGCTCTGTTACAGGGGCACTTAAATCAGTTATGCACTGAAATTTGAGCATGTTTAAAGCAAGTAAATAAATTATCAAGTAGTTCGTGCCATATCAGATGACAGTGTTTATACTAGAAAGAGGAAACTTTTCAGAGTCAAATTTAACTCTCATACTGTTTTCCTCACTCATAAAGTCCCCAAATCTCAATATATTCACTTACAACTGAAGATGATGATGCCGTAGTGAATGAAGATAATATAGTACAACTCTTCTCAATGGGAGGCACATTGGTAAATGGAGGAATTTGGGTTTTGACGCCAGACCCCTGCCTGATTATGGCTCCATTACCTCCCATTTCAAGGTGGTCTCTCTAAGACTCACTTGCCTCAGTTATAAAATGGGATGATGAGACCTACTTTGGGGATACTGTAAAATGAGCCAAATACTGACACTTTGGAAGTGCTTACCAAGGTGACATAACATTACCATTACTAATTGTTTAAAGCTTCTAAAAAAAAATCAAGGTCAGGGCCCTCCCTCATGGGCAACGGGTTAAAGCACAGCATTGTGAAGCTCTCCCCAGGTGCTTCAGCCTGAGTTCAATTCCTGACTAGAGAAGTAACCCGCATGGCGCGGCAGACCTCTCCTGACCTGCCCACTGCTCCCCTCAGCAGTGTACTTGGTCGATCTGCCTGTTCTGCTCCCCACTCTATCTCTGGTGAATCCTCTCACCACTCTCGCATCTCTGGCCTGTACCCCAGTTCTGCATGCACAAATAAATAAATCTCTCTTTTTAAAGCAAGGTCAGGGATAATTAGGACATGGAGCCAGAGAGACTCCTGGATAAAAAGGTGTCCCCACAGTCACAAGCCATCAGTATGAGCTGAGGTAGGAGGGCAGATAAGAGTAGTAGCCAATAGCTAGATAGGATGGCTATGCTAAAGAAAGAAGAAATGGCCAAGCAGAAGGGA
>NW_004567106.1:11177722-11188492 GCF_000260355.1 Condylura cristata | reverse complement strand
ATAAGAGTAGTAGCCAATAGCTAGATAGGATGGCTATGCTAAAGAAAGAAGAAATGGCCAAGCAGAAGGGACACTGCTTTGGGATGGTCTGGTCATGGGTACCAATGACTTAGACCTTGAGGTTTCTGTCCAAGGACAGGTGTCTCCCTACTGGAAAGGAAGGGATGAAAGAGCAGCATTAGCAATTAGTCAGTTAGTACTAGAGAAATGTGGATCACAATGGACAGTCAAGGTAGGAATTTCAAGCCAAATGTAGTTGAGCAGCAAGGAAGAGCACAAGGGACTATAGAGATGGTGCCTGGGTGAATCGGTGGTGGGAATTTCATGGGGAAACCATACGTTGTATAAGTGATGGATGATATAACAAATATATTTAAAAATAAAGGAATACAAATAAAAAAATAGGGAATGTTGGTGAAACATTCCCTATAGGGTAAGCCAAAGCATTAATCACTTATTCAAAATGTTGCAGCAGGACTGCTGGATGCAGAGCCAACTGTGGTTTCTTCAAAGTTTAACCAGTCTGGAGTCATCATTCCTTCCTCTGAGAAAGGGATGTTTAGGGCGACTCATGCCGGCAGGGTGATGGAGCATTGCTTAACCTTATGCTACCCGACCCAAATGCAAAGAGAAAAGTTCTGTGAGACAGTGTGCTGGACGAAAGCCAGATGGTAATCAGTCACCATCCCCACGAGATCAGGCTGGGATTGAGGCATTAGGATGGAAAGCAGGCTTGAAAGCCAGGGTTAACGCCTGGACCACCAAAAGTTTCTATCGACGGCATCTTATAGGATGTGCATGGGAACAACCAAAGTCACACATTTTGTTTGACACCACTCTGCTGGTGTCTATAAATCTCAGTTCAAAGGGGTGGGGCAAGGAGTTGCATCTTCAGAATGGCAGAGGTTGGTAATAGGGCCCACAGTCATGTTGATGCCAGCAACATGCCCCAAACCCAAACCGCAAGCCCATAACTTGACACAGTTCGTTACTGGTGTTTAGGATTGACAGAGGCAAATACTCTTCACAAAGATGTCTGTCTTTAGGTTCCTAGCTACTCAGAATGCAAGTTTTGTATCTGAAGGACAAAAATCAATTTCCTGAAAGGACTCTGTACAAAAGAATGTGTCATTTCAAAGTATTACGAAAAGTTTTATAAGTGACTTGGAAAATCCCTTTGAAGGGTATACAGTTGTTTTTCTTGAATGGAAAACTAATCTAATTTCAGGAAATTTTTTCAAGATTATTTTTCTTCCCACTTCACTTCTTAGAATGTTTTAATATTAGCTACAATTGCTTGTATTTGTTCCATAAATGTAATTAATTTTAGCACATGCTTTATTTACAGTTTGGTATGCAGTTTATCACTTGACTTAAATATGATTCCTGATAAAAATACCAAGGGGACTTGTATTTTATATTTGATAGGATGGATAGTTCTTTCCAAAGGCATTTACCTTCCCTTTGTCAATCATCAGTATTTTTAAAAAAAGGTTACCTGGATATTTTAGATCACTAGTTAAAAATATGCCCATATGCCCTTCAACTCAACAAGAAATAAACCCCTTCAAAGTCTACCTTCCTCACCAGGGCAATGATGCTGTATCAAGATAGAGAGCAAACTCTGGGGAAAAGAACTGGACTTTCTAATTCTACCATAAAAGGTTTAATATCTTAGCTATAATTAAAACAAGAGTTTTAATTATACTGCCTATGGTTCTTCTATTCATGCTTTCCTTAACCTAAAGAGTCAATTTACTCTAAAATGCCTATTTTATGGCACATGGCATCTCTAAGTGACAACTTTCATCAGTAAAGTCTTCATAATTATAATTTCTGATGCCTGCTTTTCCTGACAACTTGGAAAATGTTTTTATATTTTTCCTTTGTTCTGGCTTGAATATGAATTTAAATACTCTCCCATCAAAAAATCTATTTCCACCAGCCTCAGCTTCCACGGCCATCCAAAATCCTGACATTTTTTTCTGGAATTCTTAGGTCTCAAACTTAAAGTAGCTCTAAGGCTATTTTGGAGAACTGGACTTCTACTTGTATTTGAGGGAAATCATTCTCTCTCTCTCTTTTCAAGTAGACACATTGGAGTGTGATCTGAATGAGTGGCAAGATTTATCACTTTTATTGGGGAAGATTTATTTCTGTGTCTTCTTGCTATTCTGTTAAAGAACAGCCTGTGGACTAGGTGGATGAAAGAGATTGACAACTACATTGGGTTGCAAAATAAAGTTTCAGAGATTCTTCACTTGTCCCCTGGCCACAAGAAAGGGAGGAGATATTAGGATCCCAGGAAATGTGAGGAAAAGAAAGATGTAAAATTCTAGAAGGCATAGGCAGCTGAAGAGAAAAATAGCCCCTAATCAATTCTCTTTTGTAGGAATTAATTATTCTCCTTAGGAAGAATGAAGTCTACCACTCAGTCATAGCTTTTCCATTTGTGCTATGATCCCTCTGTTAGTCCCAAATCTTCACTAAAACCCTATAACAATAGCTGCTTTGTGGTAAAGCTATCCTAGGAATGAAAGGGGGCAGGTGGCTTATGCACATGATGAAAGAGGAGAGCAGACAAAGGCTACATGGTGCCTCAGGCAAGGCCAGGAGGAGATGTTCTGGGGGACAGTCAGGAAAATGGACAGCTCTCCCATCCCAGGAGCCTCACAGGTATCAGAAAAGCAGACCTCACAAATGGCAGACCTCAGACCCCCTTGTGGGTGAGAGCTCATGGGGCCCAGAAACTTCGGGACAACAGGGTGTGAATGGGCTCAATAAATGGTCCACTCAGATCCCCCCAAAAAAACTTTTTCAGGTTCCACAGCATGAGGATGCGGCCAACCCAAGGGTGGGTTGTCCATTAATTGAACAAATTTAACATTGGTAAAAATGGTCACACAAAAATAAATCTGTATTAATATTTATACTCTTTCGCACTTTCCTTTTAACTCCATTTCTACCACCCAATGTTCAAGTCGAACCCTCCTGTGTTAAATATCCCCAGCCCAACACAGAGAACCATGTGTGGGTCAAGCAAGGTTTTATTTAACAAAGGCTGTCTCTACTGCTTAAACCCACAATTAATGATGACTCTTCTACTCAGGTGAAATAACTAAAGATAGCTATCAAATGTGCAAAGAAAACCAAAAGGCACCAGGAACAAGAGGCAGCCTGAGCCTGGCTACCGCAGGATGTAGTACCAGTTCCATTTACAGGTGTGTTCTGTTACACATGGCCAAAAGAAATTTGCTCTACTTTGCATCTTATAGTGTCATCTAGAGGCCTCCCTGGTGGCGCAAAGGGCTAGATCTCAGCAGTATGAAGCTATCAGCAGCCACTGCAGCACGAGTTCAATCCCCAGCCAAGGAAGTGAAACACATGGCCCAGCAGACCTCTCCTGCCTTGTCCGCTGCTCTCCTCAGCAGTGTATTTCTACATCTGCCTGTTCGGAATCCTCTCAACCCCACCCCCCACTCCCATACCTCTGGCCTATATCCCAGTTCTTGGATGCATAAATTAAATAAATATTTTTAAAAAAACATTCCTCTAAGGAAGAGCCTATAGAGCTAAAGTCACACAGGTTGCTGGTTTCTCCCTTGCCCTCCTTAACCTCATTCCTTTCAAAGATAAAATCAAGCAGACAAGATTATAACCCTCTACTTCCAGATAACATAAAATGAAACTGAGGTTAGGAAATCTCATAACACCTCCCTCCCAGACATTGAGATTTTTGCAGCTGAATCTAGAGTCAGTTTCTGGATTATTCTCAATTTCAGATTCTCTGCAGCTTCTACCAGTCAATTAGAGCCGACCCGTGAGGCACAGTAGACTCCTCCTGTCCCTTCTCTTCTCTCCATTCACCCTGTACTGCAGACGGGCACCCAGTGCCGCTATCACAGGTGCATGCAGGTCGCACTTCCCATTAGCTTCACCACTTATTTTTTACTTTCCAACTGAGGGCTTTTCTGCCACTACCATTGAGAACTCTGAGCATCGGTCATACTTCCTGAATGTGCACCTTGGAGGCACAAGGGAGTGAAAACCTCAAGGACAAATCTCTTTTTTTTTTTAAGGATTTATTTATTTGTGCATACAGAATTGGAGTCTAGGCCAGAGGTCCAAGGGCAGTGAGAGGCTTCACCAGAGACAAAGTGGGGAGCAGAACAGGCGGACTGATGAAGTACACTGCTGAGGGGAGCAGCGGGTGAGACAGGAGAGGTCGGCTGCACCAAGTTTGAGTCCCTGGCTGGGAATCAAACTCATGCTGAAGCCGCTGCAGCTAGCTTCATATTGCTGTGCTTCAATCCATTGCGCCACCAGGGAGGGTCCCTCTGGGGCAATTCTTGCCCCATCTGAGATAGCAAGCAACAAAAGAAACACATGCACCCCTCTTCCAGCTTTGAAGGTCCACTCTGAGGCACAGTCTACACAATCAGAAATCCCAGGGAGTCCACAGCAGTGACTAACTCAAGAATGTACCCTGGTGCCAGCTTTCCCTCCTTTCTCCTCCACTGCCTTCAGCCCCGATTTCTTCAAATCGCTTCCCAAAATGAACCACCTGCTACAAGCCCTCACTGAGGAAAAAAAGCCAAACTAAGCAAATTACACATTAATGAGCACAATAATAGTTTATAAAGACATTATTTTATTTTTATTTTTGTTATGCTTCTTTTATAGTCTCCCCCTCAAGTAATCCACAAAGAATTTAAGCATATGGCATGATAAATTGTCCTTTACACCTCTTCATTGCCTGACATAAAATGTTGTCATGTAGATTAATTTAGTGCAAATTTCTTTCATGTTTTCACCTTTAAAATAATCTGTAGATGTTTGAAATATTTGCACATGATCTTGTTGCTCACAATTTAAAATAAATAGTAATTTCCGCTTATCTTTTCATTTTATTTTATATCTGGCTTTACATTTATTCCTATGTAGTATGTCAACATTTTTAAACTTGGCAGTTGTTTTTATGGATTAACAGCCAGCTTATTAGGGTTGCTTCTACACTCTTGGAAATTCTAGCTGTTTATGCAAGTTCTGTTCTCATTGCACTTTCTAACAAATAGGAGGGATCTGAGATGCCTCAGTGACAATACAGTTTTGGAGTATGTTCTCTGCTGTTGTTATCTGGTTTCTAGGAGACCATGAAAATTAGATTTGGAGGGTTAAAGGCAAGTAATTATGATATACCTCAGTGGATAGTGGTGATAAGGGCAAAATAAATACATAATGCACAAACACATACATTAATTCCAAGTCTTTATATTAGAATGTTGCCCCTTCCCGCAAGTCAAGACAAGTTTCTTTGTACCTATTTCAACACTACACCTGCATTCACTCTCACTTTCATCATCCATCAGCTGTCTTCATTCCCTTTCCACAACTGTTTCAAAAAAGATATAAATCTCACTGTGATAGTGAATACCACCCGCCTGGAGAACTGGCTGGAAATTCTGATACGTACCTCAAATATTTGTTACAAATGGGTAGGTCCCCTTTCTTCCCTTCCCTGCCCCATCTCCTAAGGGATTATCTTACTGCGACAGTGAGAATGTGTAATGTCATTCAGTAGGTATTGGGTCTAAAGCCAGGAACCACTGGTCTTGGGTAATGTTTTAATAACCCAGATAATACATATTTCATATGCTATTAGGTAAGCTTATTTCTCCATATATCAACCACTTATAGATGAATAGCTGAACATAATATTCCTTTTATGGCTTAAGAATAAGGTAGGGAATTTACATGCAATGGCCATGGGATGGATTTATTTCCATAAAATGACATTTTCTGAAGTTTCTGTTTAGTGCAAAGAATTCTAAGAGTTTCAAGAAGCGATTCAACAGAGTCATGCTCATTTGATGTTCAATGGAGGAGCCAGTTATAAATTCTGGCTTAGTTTCCAATCTAAAAGGATTTAAAGGAAAGTGGTGTTTTCAATCTAAGCCTCAAAACTTTAACATGTTCTAGAATCAGATCAAACAGAAGACATAAATTAAGCTCTCTATGGTAATACAGACCCAGACTCCAAAGTTGATGTTAAACTGGGAAACTTTTACAGAAATTCTCATCATATATTAAATGATTTGAATATAAGAAAATATCTTTTTAAGCAATATTGGAACATTTCACAAATAACTCAGGTGTCTGAAGGGGCTTCTACATCTCTGATCAATGTGTTCTTTCCATGTCAGCAAAGAAGAAACCCGGGTTCAAATCCAACCTCTTCCCAGGTTTCTACAAGAATTCTAATGACTTTAATATATTTAGATTTGCACACACAACAAAGATCCAGGAATTGCAAGGAGCACAAAGTACCATTTTCCCACTTACCTAAGCTCCTTCCCCCTTGCTCTTACTCTCTCTCTCTCTTTTTAGTGTTTTCTTCACACATGCCCTGAACACACCATCCCCTCAACAAATTGCCAGTTTCTCTTCTTAATTCACACATAGCACAGATCGCAATATACAGACTTGATTTTCTTTCATCAAATAAATACAGCACTTTCCCTCAGAACATGAGAATATCTATTACACATCGATCACTGCTAATCTGTGTAGTCTTTCTGAAAGAAAACAATGAAATTACTCCAGTAAAGTGAAAATAGATATGACATGATTGGCAATGACATTCTTACTCTGATCAACTCCTTCTCAATCAGTAAAGTTAGAGTTAAGTCGAGCAAAACCAGAGGCAAATGGCAAATAAACCGTTTAGCGAAATCAGAGAAAATGAATCCCTGAATCCTAAATATCCTCCTGGCTGGCTCTAAGTGGCAAACTAACAAAGAAACTACAAATTCCAGCAAGTTCTGTGCAGATGTGGCACATGGCTGAACCCTGAAACTTCCTGTATTTTGTTAACAAAAACACCTCCATATTTTATACAACTGACTTTGGGGCCTCACTTATGTCAGGCTGCAAGTTTATATGAATGTGATATTATTTGCAAAGCTTTTAATATATCATCTTATTAGATTCTCAAAACAACTATGCTATTTGCCAGTAAAATAAAGAAAAAGACATTTCAGAAGTTAGTAGGGACTGAACACATTAACAACAGTTGGGCCTCCTCCCACTTTTTCTGACTATAACAATACTGGTATTTCTCATTCCCCCCGGCCCCCCCCCCACACACACAAGACAGCACGCTTCCTTCCCAGGAGACTTCATCAAGACTAGATAACAGAAATTTATTCTTTCTCCAAAGCATTTATTTGCATTGATACTCAGGAAATTATCTCATGTCTCAGGTAGCCTACATCCATTTGTTTTAGGAACTATGTGCTATGCCTTCCTGTAGGTGGTTTCCAGTTATCGGCTGGTCTAAAACCACCTGGCAGCCTGGTAAGTTGACTCAAACAAGCAGTCACTTTAGTGAAATAAATGACATGGGTAATTTTATGTCATAACCCCAGGTGAAACTTTGATTCCTTATTGGAATAAAGAATTTTGCAATAATATCAAAGCAGAAAGTGGGGAGAGATTGTATAGTGATGCATAAAAATAATAGGACCAAGAACAATCACAAAGGCTTCCATTAACTGAGTGCTTACTATATTCCAGGTACTATACTAAAGATATTATGTAATTTAAGGTCAATTAGGAGCCATTTGATAAACCTACTTTTGTCTTTTTTTTTTTTTTACCATAAATGAAGAAGATTGCCTGATTGAAAAAAAATGCTAACTTGAACAAAAGCCAAATGGCTTTGAGGTTTACTACTTGATCCAATGGATATGTACTAACAATGTTGACTAAAACTCCAGGGATAGCAGTCACGTAGAACAAGAAGAACCACACGAAATGATCAAGATATTTGAATTAGTATTTTCTGCTTAAACATACATTGCAACATTTATTTTTGCCATCTATCTACCTTGTAAATATAAGTTAATGTTTGCCTGATGTTCTGTACTGACTACTTTTCACATGACAGAAATACTCATATGTTTAAAAAGAAAAGCTGTCCAGAGCCCAAGACAAGTTCCATTATGATAATCCAGTGTGATTTATCTTTGGTTATGGCATGGCTTTCTATTTCCTATCACAGGGAACTTCAACTTGTCTTTCTAGACAAGTAGGGATATTGGAACACTTTTAGTCTTAATATTTCTGCAGATCATTCTTTGGGAGGAGCTATGTATTTAATCCCAAAGTCATATAGTTAGATAGTCTCATCAGAAGAGGGCTTAGGACTCTGAAAAAATATATAGTCATCAAATGATGTACTGCATGTTGGCATTTTGATAATACAGTACCTGGACTCAAGCCTCTCTTCTGCCATTTGTTAAGTATGTGACCACAAATATTTTCCTGCCTTTGCCAAGCTTTAATTTTCTCATCTTTAATATTAAGATTGGAATAGTGTCTGTCTCAGTGGATTAGGGTAAGAATTTTGTGAGGCAAAGCAACATAGATTTGTTGGCATAGTATCTGACACATAATGCTTTTATAAATAGTGGTTATTATGCTAGAAACTCCTCCCACTTCCACTTCTTGGATATGCAAATTTAGCCAAAACATTCAACCCCTCAAACTTCTGATTCTACAAGGAAATAAACAAGATGGTCTCTAAAGTGTTTCAACTCTAAGTTCTATAAACTGAAATATTGCAGACGTTAACAGTAGATATATATGTTCCTTTATATTTCTCAGTATCGTTAGAAGATTTGACTTTACAACTCGTCTGGCCAAAGGAAATAGGGAAATCTCGTGGCCCAGCTCCAAGGCAGTATGAGACAGTGTAAATTCTCCACATTCCCTCTCTCTCTTTCTCTTAGTTCATGTACAAGCTCCCACTTCCATCCATGAAACTGGAAGCAAAGAATACTTTGATAACATTATTATAAATATGGAGGCAACCTGAAACTCTGAGACATGACTGAAAAAAATATGTGCTGGCTTGTATTTGGATGAGCAATAGTTCTTTGTTGTAAAGAAAGTTTGCTCAACAAATGGTGCTGTTAAACTGGGCTGCTACATGCAAAAAATAAAGCTAGATCACTACCATGCTCCATGCACAAAAACAAACTAGAAGTAGATTAAAGACCTAAACATAAGACAGGAAATCATAAAACATCTGGAAGCAAAGGTGGGCAAAACACTCCATGACATACTCCTCAGTAACATCTTTAAAGATACAACAGCTAAAGCAAAGAAAATGAAGGGAAGGATAAACAGCTGGGGCTACATCAAGTTAAAGAGCTTCTGTACAGCAAAAGAGACATTACACAAAAGAAAAAGACACCCCACTATTGGGAGAACATTTTTGTACATAATACTAATGATAAAGGATTGATCACAAAGATATGGAAAGAGCTGATGCAACTCAACAAAAATAAAGTGAACAATCCCATCAAAAAATGGGCAGAAGAGCTAAAAAGGACACTTCTTCAAAGAGAAAATGCAGATGGCCAACATACATATGAAAAAAATGTTCAGCATCACTTGTAATAAGGGAGATGCAAATCAAAACCATAATGAGATACCATCTCACACCAGTGCAAATGGCATATATTAAAACAATTAGCAACAACAAATGTTGGTGAGGATGTGGAAAAAAAGGAACTCTCTTGCACTGCTGTTGGGTATGCAAACTTGTACAACCACTATGGAAAGCTATTTGGAGGTTTTTCAAACTGTTAAAAATGGAGCTTCCATATGACTAAGCAATCCCACTCCTAGGTATCTACCCAAAGGACATAAAATCACTGATTCAAAAGGACACTGGCACCCCCATGTTTATTTACAATAGGAAAGACATGGAATCAAAGTAAATGCCCAAAAGTAGATGTCTGGATTAAAAGGATGCAGTACATATACACAATGGAATATTACCCAGCAATCAAAAATGATAAACTCATGCCTTTTGCAGCAACATGGATGGAGCTGGAAGGGATCATGCTTAGTGAAATAAGCCAGAAAGAAAAGGAAAAATACCAGATGGTTTCAATTATAGCAGAAGCGTAAAGACAGGGAAAAGGGTGGGGAGCAGTTGTAATAAAGGAAAAACAAAAAACAACGAGCAACTATATTCCAAAGATATTTTACAGGGGTGGAGAGGGGAGTGGAATAAAGAATGGGGTGGAAAAGGTGCATGGGACCATGGTGATGGCACACAGGTGAATGGGGATTACAAATGAAATGATAAAATGCACAAAAGAATGATGTTAAATAAATAAATAAAAATATTTGTTGTGTTAAGCAAATGAGATTTTGAAGTTTGGTAGTTAAAGCAGCTAGTAGTTATTTATCCTGACTTTAAAAGTAAACAACCCCCTCCATATCTTATACCTCAATTTTTTATGTAGGAAAATAATTTTTTTTAACAAAGAAGGATATTAGTAGGTATGAGAGGGAGAGGTAAAAGAAAAGGATATCCAAACTAAAGATATGGGGTCTGGGAGGCATGAAAGTCATTGGCCAGATGGAAAAAACAACTGTAGATTATTTTATATGTAGCTATAGGCTGCTTGGACAGTTACTAGATACTCTCCTCTTCCCTATTAGTTTGGTGCCAGGCTTAGTTCATTGTACCTGTAAGATAACTCTGACTTAAATCAAAACTTCTTTAACTTGCTTTTGTGACACCTAACCACTTCCGGTATTCTACAGAGTGCTGTAAAATTCTTGTAGCTTATAATTGAGTCCTTGAGATACTATAGTTATATAGGTTCTAAGAAGAAATGTCAACGTGCACAGTAGCTAATCACCCTATTTCACCTACGTGAACACCAAAGCAGCTTCCAGCAGTCGAAA
>NW_004567106.1:11176470-11177292 GCF_000260355.1 Condylura cristata | reverse complement strand
AGTGAATCTATCTGATATTTTTCTTTTCCTTCTTACTTATTTCACTGATCATAACTCCTTCTAGCTCCATCCATGTTGCTGTAATGGCATGAGTATCTTTTTGGTTGCTGAGTAATATTCCATTGTGTATATTCCCACATCTTCTTGATCCAGTCATCTATTTTTGGGCATCTGGGTTGCTTCCAAGTCTTACCTATTATAAATAGTGCTTCAATAAACATATGGGTACAGGTGTCCTTTTGAATTAATGTTTTTGTGTCCTTTGGTTAGATTCCTAGGAGTGGAATTGCTGGGTCATATGGAAGCTCCATTTTTGATAGTCTGAGGAGCCTCCACACAGATTTCCGAAGTGGTTGAATTTGTTTGCATTCCCACCAGCAGTGGAGGAGAGTTCCTTTTTCACCATATTCTTGCCAATATTTGTTGTTGCTAGGTTTTTTAATATGTGCCATTCTTACTAGTGTATGGTGGTATCTTGTCATGGTTTTGATTTGCATTTTCCTGATTATGAGAGATGCTGAACATTTTTTCATATGTCTGTTGGCCATTTCCATTTCCTCTTGAAGATGTGTCTTTTAAGTTCTTCTGCTCATTTCTGACTGGGTTGTTTACTTTGTTTTTGTTGTGCTGTGTAAGTTCTTTGTATGTCTTTGTGATAAATCTCTTACCAGTGGCATGGAGTGTAAAAATTTTCTCCCAGTCAGTATGGTGTCCTTTTGTTTTAGTTAATTTCTCTTTTGCTGCACAGCTTTTTAGCTTGATGTAATCCTATCTGTTTATCTTTTCCTTCACTTTCTTTACTTTGGGTATGAATCTTTAAGG
>NW_004567106.1:11153350-11175750 GCF_000260355.1 Condylura cristata | reverse complement strand
AGCTTTAGCTATTCAAGTTTTTTTGGTGGTTCCATATAAATTTCATCAGTGCTTGTTCTATTTCTTTGAAGAATGTCAAAAGTGAAGAATTTTTATTGGAATAGCATTGAATCTGTAATTACTTTTGGTAGGATAGTCATTTTGATAATGTTAATTCTTCCAATCCATGACCAGGGGATGTCTTTCCATTTCTTTGTGTCTTCTATTTCTTTTCACAATGTTTTATAATTTTCTTTGTATAGCTCCTTTACCTCTTTTGCTGGGTTTATTCCCAAACATTTGATTTTTTGTTTGTTTGTTTGTTTTAGTTATATAAGGGATGGTTTTCTTGATTTATTCTTCTTCAGATTGGTCTTTTGTATATAGGAAGGCTACTGCTTTTTGTGTGTTGATTTTGTATCCTGCTCCTTTACTAAGCTGGTTGTTTTGATTAGCTTTTCTGTGGAATTTTTAGGATTTTCTATGTATATTATCATATCATCTGCAAATAGTGACAGGGTTATTTCTCTTTCTCTATTTAGATTCCTAGTATGTCTTTTTCCTGACTTTTTGCTCTCTCTGGCTAAGACTTCCAGTATTTTGTTGACAAGCAGTGGCAAGTGTGGACTATGTTTGCACTTTTAAAAAGAAACATAAAGTCAAAACACAGGGCTTCTCTGGTGGCACAGAGGTTCAGTCACAGCACTGAGAAACTGCAGCCACTGCATATGAGTTCAATACCCCAGCCAACATGGTACAGCAGGACTCTCCTAGCTTACTCACCCCTCCTCTCAGAGTGTATTTCAGTTGATCTACCTGTTCTGCTCCTTACTCTGGTGAATGCTCTCACCCCCACACTTGTAGCCTGCACCCCAGTTCTTGTGTGCATAAAAAAAATAAAGTCAAAATACAAAGTATTTAGGGATCGCCACAGGAACTTTAATGAGAGAAACCTAGTTCCATTCTACAGCAGCAGAAGGTATTTCTTTCCCTAACTATTTTCTTTCCTTAAAAGAAAAGTAGTTAAATTAATATATAGAAAAAGAAATAATAACCTCTTTAGAGTAGCTGAAACTATAAAACAGTAAGAATGGTCTTTCAAAGCACCATACTAACAAATATCTGCAGTGTAGGGAAACTATAATTAAAACTAGAATCCATATTTTCTTAACCAAAAAATAATGTTGGTAAGCATGTAGCAATGTCAATTTACTAATAATGACTGATTTAAAAATGAGAATTTTAAAAGTAAATAAGTGATTCAGTTGTTTGAGTCATTTATCAAGATGGAGTCATCTGAACTATTTATGATTTAGATGGAATATTAGCACAGAGACCACTGCACTGGAACAAATAAGATAAGTGAAAATTCAGACGATAACTGTTGACCTAATCCCAACAAAATATTGCCTAGTTTTATTGGCTGTTGCCAAGTGTCAGTAGAATACTAAGAATAAATATAGCACAAAGCTAAAAGGGTTTTGCTTGGCTTTCTGTCTGTGATTGTTGAAGCAGGTGAGTGAGAGAACTGTGAGTTGATCCCCATTAACTACTTGAAAGCCATCAGATCAGTGACGTCAATGCCTCAATGGAGTGTGCTAAGCAGGAGCCCCTCACAAGATAAAAGGGAAAGGTAAACAGTGTGTCCTGAAAAAGAGAAAGGAGTTAGAGGGTGAGAATCAGATCAACAAGGCAGGAATAGGACACACTGTTACAACAGTCACCATCAGTGATACCCCACTTAGACACACGCGCCTTTAAAAGGCAATTGCATAGACCAGGGGGATAATGTAAAGAGGCACTTAGCTATATCATGTTCATATCAGATGAACAATGATCCACATGTTCTCCGAGTCTTTGAGTTAAGTACATTGTGTAATTTTAGGAAACCTTCTTCTCTGAAGTCTGGCCAACAACTGACTGATTCATCTCATTTTCAACCTATATACTGTGATTATTTTTTAAAAAGCAAAAATTCAGATTTAATAGCTGTCAGTGACTCTAGATTAGTGCAACTAACCATTAAATGGCTCCAGAACCTTGGGAACAGGTGGATTTACTGAAATATACTTCTGAGGGGAGCAATGGGTAAGACAGAAGAGGTCTGCCTCACCAAGTGGGTCACCTCCCTGACTGGGGATTGAACTTATGCTGCAGTGGCTGCTGATAGCTTCATAGTGCTCACTTTACACTTTGCACCACCAGGGAAGGCCCTGATTTGCCATCATTTTGGATAAATAATTAGTTTTTTTCCATGGAAATTTAAGATTTTTAAAATATTTACCTCTCTTTTTATTAGGGATTTGGAAGAGTTCTAAATGTAAGTTTATTATTAAATATATGATTCACAAATCCTCTCCATCATTCAGTGGGTTGTCTTTTTACTTTCTAGATGAGGTCCTCTGCAATGCAAGTTTTTGTTGTGATGAATCAAGTTAGTCTATTTCTCTTTTGTTACGTTCACATATTTTGTCACATTTAAAAATAAATAAGTAAACTATCAGATGCAAGGTACCAGATATATGCTCACATTTTCTCCTAAGAGTATTATCTTTTGAGCCCTTACATTTAGGTCTCTTATTCACCTTTACTTGACTTTTGTATATGGTAAGGTGTAAGTCCAATTTCACTCTCTGTTATCACGATACTGTTATCCCAGTATCAATTCTTAAAAAGATTGTTCTTTCCTATTTAACTGATTGGATACAGTTGTTAACAAAGCCAATTGCCTATAAGTGTAAGGATTTATTTTTTTACTCTTAATTCTAGCCAATAGGTCTGTCAGTACATCCTTAAGTCAGTAATATACAGTCTTGATAAGTATAGCTATACTATACTAGGTTTTCAAATTGGAAGGTATGAGTCCTCCAACTTTGTTTATCTTTTTAAAGATTATTCTGTCTCTTCGAATTTCCTTACATGAATTTTATGACCAATTTGTCATTTTTTTTTTTTCAAAGAAGTCAGGTAGATCGGGATTGCCTTGAGTTTGGAGATCAATTTGGGGACTACTACCATTTTACCAAATTTAATCATCAGAGGCATGTACACATATACATATATGTATCTTTTCATTATGTAAGAATTCATGAATTGTTTTCAATGATGTTTTATAGATTTTAGAGTATATTTTTTATACTTTATTTGTAAAATTTATCCCAGCTATTTTATTCTCTTATATAGTGTAAATAGAAATAGTTTCTATAGAATAAGTTGATTTATTGTGTATTTATCTGAGTCCTTCAATCTTGCTGAGGTTACTAACAGCTTGTTAGTAGATTATCTAGGATTTTCTAAATGCGCTAGCTAGATTTTCTAGTACAGTGCTGACTAGACATGATAAGAGCAAACATTTTGGTCTTCCTAAATTTAGAGGGCAGTTCTTAAGAATTTCATCTGTCTTACATTTCTAGTTTTTTAATGTCTTTATCAGGAAAGTGTATTGGCTTTTTTTTTTTTTATTTGTACAGAACTGGGGTACAGGCCAG
The DNA here is from genome assembly GCF_000260355.1 of Condylura cristata. Lineage (NCBI taxonomy): Eukaryota > Metazoa > Chordata > Mammalia > Eulipotyphla > Talpidae > Condylura > Condylura cristata. The sequence continues at coordinate 11,172,283 of NW_004567106.1, read as the reverse complement.
AGATGCGGAAGGTGAACGGATTCGCCAGAGACAGAGTGGGGAGCAGAACAGGCAGATCGACGAAGTACACTGCTGAGGGAGCAGCGGGCGGGTCAGGAAAGGTCTGCCACGCCATGTGGTCACCTCCGAGGCAGGCGGGGATCGAACTCATGCGAAAGTGGCTTCAGCTTCTCAGTGCTTTGCTTTAACCCGCTGCGCCACCAGGGAGGGCCGTATTGGCTTTTGTTAAGTAGTTTTGTTGCATCTATTTAAATGATCATGTAGGATTTTGTCCTATCAATATGACATATAAATTGAGTTTTTGGATGTAAAAACTAACTTTGTAACAACCTCACTTGGTCAAGGAATGTAATCCTTTTCATGTGTTGTTGAATTTGGCTTGATAGTTTTGGGGGTTTGTGTGTGTGTGTGTGTGTGTATGAGAAATTACATTTATTAATATATCCATAGGCAATACTGGTCCATAGGTTTTCTTTCTTCTGATAATATGTATTTGGATTTGGTATCAGTGTAAAATTGGCCTCTTAAAGTGAGTTAGGAATTGTCTCCTCCTTTTCTGTTTATTTATTTCTTTTTTTTGGAGGGGAAGAGTTTATAAAGAATTGGAATTAATTATTTAAATGTTTGGTTAAATATACCAGTAAAATTGGTCAGACCTGGACATTTCTTTATGCATAGATTTTTGATTACTAATTTGCTTTCGTGTTAAAGAGCTATCCATATTTTATATTTCTTACTGAGTTAGCTTCGATAGCTTGTACTTTTCTGTTTTGGTTCATTTAATCGTGGCATATGATGATTCATATTACTTCATTCTAATCCTTTTTTGCCTCTAAGTTTGGTAGTCACTTTCATTTCTGATTGTAATTTAAGAGGAATATTCTCATTTTGGTAATCTAAAGTTTCATCATTTTTGTTCATTTTTTTCAGTCTCTATTACTTTTCTATCCTTTATTTCATTAATTTCTACTGTAATGAAAAAGGATATATGAGTTGTCCTTTTTGTAATTTTGTCTTATGACTTAAAATAAGCAAAGTGCCAAAGTAGTCTAAGAAAGCTAAATAATACTTTCTGCCATCCTTAACCCTTAAGAATACAGATGTTGGTTTATGAGTATGGAAATCTGGAACCCAGTATCTAAGAGAAAGATAAAAATATGTTACAATCTGACAATGTTCTTCCTCAAAATTACTGCGTTAATAAAATCAGGTAACCTTCTGTAGAATAGCCTTCACTATTTACCTCTCTAAAGTGGGATAAAGTGGGAAGTACTAAGTACATTTTATCTAAAGTACTAGAACAACTGATCATAAATTTTCTACCACAATATCACTTTAAAAAATGTATTATGGGCCCTCTCTGGTGGCGCAGTGGGATAAAGCACAGTATTAAGAAGCTAAAGCCACTTCAGCATGAGTTCGATCCCTGTCCTGGAGGATGCACAGGTGCGGCAGACCTCTTCTGATCATCCCACTGCTCCCCTCAGCAGTGTACTTTGTCTGTCCACCTGTTCTGTTCCCCACTTTGTATCTGGTGAAGCCTCTTACCTCCCCTGCACCTCTAGCCTGTACCCTAGTTCTGTATGCAAAAATAAATAAATCTTTAAAAAAAATGTATTATATTCCCCTCCACTCCCCAATGTCAGTGGAGTCTCTATATATATGTCTACCAAATAAGCTATTAATAAATAAGCATTAAGCTTATACTATCACTTTTTATTTTTTGGTCAATGTTAATCCAATTGCAAATGATGTATCAACAGCAAGATTTATGACAGTACTATGAAACCATATAAATTACTATCAGGACTATAAGTCTACTAATAGACAAGGGTAAGTAAGAATCTAATTCCTTAGAACATGGAGCTTTTGGTTGTTTAGTACTGACTGTCATGTAGCAGGATTCAACCCACTCAAGTCAAACACTATAATGACAGATCTCAAGCTTTGAATTTTGTGTTTGGCTCAGTATCAGTCTTGTACCAGGAATCCCTATGATGTCATCAGTGGTCAAACTAAATTGGAATGACAGCAGTTTGGTCTTAGAATAAACACATAATGTTTAGGAACTTTCGTTAACTGCATGCTTCCCAAACTATATACATGGCACTCTGGAGTTCTGTTAAGGGGAAGGATGTCCTAAAGGAACTCTGCAGTCTTGTGGACTCCACCCCCTACTCCAGCTTTCTGAACTCTACCTCCTACTCCAGTGATTGGAAACTACAGAACCAGGGAGAGAACTGCGAGGACCCAAGGGCAGAGCTAAGCAGGAATTCTGGGACATTGGGGGATAAATAGGGTGCCATTGCATCTCTTTCTCTCTCGCTTGGGAAATGGCTCTCCAGACAGTGTGACTCGGCGTTTTCAGTCAGCCAAGCCGGTAATGTATTCCAGTTACTTTGTAGCCTGCTCTCTCTCCCTGGGTTGTTTCCTGTTCCTTTCCCCTTTTTGTAAATAAACACATTTTGACCCTTTTGTGTGTGCCTGCAGTATAACTGAATTTTAAGCGGGGGTGGGGGGGGGGGGGGGGATGAGGCCCCACAGCAGGCGGCCCAGTTCACTCTGGGCTGCCCTGTAACAGTTCTACAACAAATTCCCCAAAATATTACAGGATACTTTAAATTTTCTAGGGAAACAGCAATATCTCAATAAAACATAAACTGTTTCTTCCAAGTTGTGTGGATCTAAACATTTCATACATAGAACACTGAAATTTCTCTTGGTCTAGAAATGCCATGAAAAAATTACCTAATCACTGTGACCTAGAAAGATTTGCAACTTCTGTATTATCTATTTTAGATTTGTCCCCACTGCTTTCCTAAGAATAATTTAATAATATGTTTTATTAATTATGGGATCATTAGCATTTTTGAAATAATAATAAGAGCTTCAAGAACCTTTCTGGCCTCAGGAACCCCAAGTCTGTAACAGGTAGTATGCCATAAATCCAAAACCTCATCAACATGACAAAAATATATTTTTTAATTAACTAAATTTTGGATTGTTTATTACTGAGGTAATGCTGCTTTAAAACTTTGTATGTGACTAAAAGACATAGGACCACACCTTTTTCCTTTCACCTTATACTGCCTACCACCAAAATCCCCATAATCCTTCACCATCGTCCATTGGGCTACCTCCCTCTTTGTTCCTCACCCCAAACTTCCCCTCTGGTATATTATTAGCATGGGCATTTTTTATGGTGATACCTTATGGCAGTGCAACACCACCTGCTCTTGATCATATTTCCCAAAGAAAGTTTTCTAGAGGAAAAGAATGAGCAAAAAAAAAAAAAAAAAAAAACCACCACAGTCTACTCAGAACTTATATTCTAGAAAACTAGGATCATTTATAAATAAAAAATCTCAATTATTAAATACTTATACAGTGAACCTGGCCCAAATTAAGAACTAAATATTTGACCAATGAATCAATGATAAGCAAATAAAGAGATGGATTGAGTGACCTTTAAGATTTTTATAGGGCTGAGTTTCTTACCATATCAGGATAATTACAATTTTCTTCTGATTCCCAATTTCTATTCTTATATTGGTATGAGTGTAAAGTGATGACGTGTTAGGTTAAATCTGTCAATCAAAAAAACTTTATAAGAAAATCAATTAAGTAGCTCAAAATCATTTCTGTACTTTCAGAAAAAAAGAAAGCAGCTGCCTGATGATATTTTTAATTGAATTCAGAAGCTATTACCTACAAGAACCTTTAATTTATTCTTACCCAGTCAATCGAAAACAATTTAAGCAAAGCAGAATCTGTTTTCTTCTAAGTTGCAACTGAGCTGAAAGCCTGTCATGCCAAGTTTCACCCAGTGTGAATTTCAGCAGCTGAATGATAAACACCAGTAAAAGAAACCCTTTTCTAGAATGCCAGCAGGACTGTTTTAACCAAGCTTATGCAACTAGGCAACAATCTAAGAAAACCAATATTCTGTTGCTAATTACCCATCTAAAAGGCTAGAGAGGAAATTATAGAAAGGAGCAATCTTCTTAATAATTCTCCCATTACCCTATCTTGAATCCTCCCTTACCCATGAAGGGGTAAACATAGACTGTTCAGAGAATACCCATTCTCATTAAAGAGAGGGAAAAGAGAAACTCCTTCCTTAAAAGGAAGGGCATAGTGATTCTAAGCAAAGTTCCATACCCCCATGTAGTAACTTACAAATGTGGGTGAAAATGATGACGGAAGACCTCAGGCAGTTGAAGTGTTGGAGTCACAAATCCCAGTATTTTGTCAGTACTAACAACCATACTGCAGCCTGGCCTCTACTGGTACATTTATTCATTCATTGTTTGTAAACAAGACAGAAAAGCTTACAGTCTAATAATGGGGGTCAGAGAAGAAACATATAAACAAATCAATAAAACTGTCAATGTTAACTGTGCTTTGAAGAAAATTTCCAAGATAATGTGACAGTGTAACTTGAGAAGACTTTAAAGTCATTAAAAAGGCTTAAAAAAAAAATAAGAAGTTAAATTTCATCAAAATTCAAAATCTCTTATTTTAAAGATATGCCATTTAAGAAATGGAAAGAAAAGCCACAGGCATGAAGAAAAATGTAATATATATAAAAATACTTACTTGTGTGCATCCAGTATATGTGCATATATGTCAATGTGTGTATATGTGTATATATATATATATATATAACATGAAGAACATATGTATCATTTGTTACATGTATATGAAAAAAAAGGACATGTAGGATATATAAAGAACCCTTAGATATCAATAACAAGAAGACATCACAATTTTAAATGGATAAAACATTTGAAAAGGAACTTCAAAAAAGAGTATCTACAGATAACCAACAAGAGCATGAAAAGAGGCCCTCCCTGGTAGCCCAGCGGGTTAAAGCACAACACTAAGAAGCTAAAGCCACTTCAGCATGAGTTTTATCCCTGCCCTAGAGGTGTCCCACATGGTGTGGTAGACTTCTCCTGACCTGCCTGCTGCTCCCCTCAGCAGTGTACTTCATCGATCTGTTTGTTCTGCTCCCCACTCTGTTCTGGAGACTCCTCTCACTGCCCCTGCATCTCTGGCCTGTACCTCAGTTCTGTATGCATAAATAAATAAATCTTTAAAAAAAAAAACACCCGAAAAGATGATCAGCATCAATAGTCATAAGAATAAATTGAAACCCCAGTAAGGTACCCCTTTACAGCCAGAAGAAAGACTACGATTAAAAAGAGTGACCATGACTATTTGCAAAAGCCCAGAGACTTTAGGCAGCCAGATGCTAGGTGTGAAAACCAAGGACAGGGCCTGGGGCCTACAGGCTGTGGCTCTTTAAATAGTGAGCCAGATGGACTAAGGTCTTAGAGACAGTCCCATGGATAGGGGTGGGGTTCATCATCCTTTGGACAGTAGAGATCAGCACAGACTCCAACAGGATTGACATTGAGCAGCTTCACACTATATTGAATGAGAAATGAGTAGAGAGAACTTGGAAGATGTGGTCTGGAATAGAGGACACCAGTGATGGAGCTATAGCTTAGGCCAAAGTACCTGGGGAAGGGGGCACAAAAGTTGTATGGAGACACACACCCTTAAAGGAGAGGAAAGCCTTGTGAAGGAGTGGGGTGCTCTACATCTCTAGGCCTGTAGTAGTGGTAATAGCAGAATAGGCCTCTGACCTGTACTCCCCCTTCTCACCTTCTGGGTCTGGTGCCAACCTTATGAGGAACACTGAAAGCAAGGGACTGATGAGTCTTTCCTCCCAAACTTCAGAGAAGGGGCCATTAGGGGTGCCAGAAAAAGGAGCCACCCCAGCCCAAATCATTCATGTTAATATCTGGCCCTTCAAAGATCCTCCCCAACTCTGCGACTCAGTAACTGCAAAACAGATTCTAATAAAAGCGGAAGCCAGCAGGGCTCTCCTTGGTGGCGCAATGAGAGTCTTCCCTGGTGGCGCAGAGGGTTAAAGCACAGCACTAAGAAGCTAAAGACACTTCAGCATGAGTTCGATCCCGGCTCCGGAGGTGATCCATATGGCGTGGCAGACCTCTCTTGACCTGCCAGCTGCTCCCCTCAGCAGTGTACTTTTTTACTCGGCCTGTTCTGCTCCCCACTCTGTCTCTGGTAAATTCTATCACCACCCCTGCATCTCTGGCCTGTACCCCAGTTCTGTATGCATAAATAAATAAACATTTTTAAAATAAAGAATAAATTAAAAAAACAGAAGCCAGCAACGGTGAATATGAAGACAAAGAAATCCATAGAACTACCTGCAGTGAAAGAAAAATAATTTAACCTTTCTAGCTACTGTAAAAGATATGTCCTCAAGACAACACGACATCACAAGGTGGGTAACTCTCTAGAATCCAAATACAACAAGATAGAAAACTGTATCTCCTTATTATATAGATAGACTAAAGCTGCTATAATAAATAAACTCAAAAAGAAAACTCAGAAAGGCAAAACAAATTAGTTCTACCAAAACTTGAAAGAGAGCTTAAAATCTATCCTTGTCAATGTCGTCTCAAAAATTGAGGGAGAGGGAAAGCTCCTCAAACATTTTGTGAGGTCACTATTTCCTAGCTCCCAAAAGGGAAATTTGGGGGGTGATAAAAATGTCTTATATCTTAACTGTGTTGGTGGATACACAGAAAAACACATTTGTGTATACTTAAAAGAGCATATCTTATTCTATGTAAATTGAATAAAGTAAGAAAGATTATTTTGATTCCTTTCAGTAAAGAATAATTTTTTAAAAATTAGTTGCTTTCAAACCAAAATAAAATAAAATAAACACAGCCTTTTGCAGCAACATGGATGGAGCTGGGAAATATCATGCTTAGTAAAATAAGCCAAAAAGAAAAGGAAAAATATCGGATGAATTCACTCATAGCAGGAGTATAAAGGACCAGGGGAGAAAATAATAATATTAACGAACAACTATATGTCAGAGACATTTTAAGGTGGTGGAGTGGGGAAGGGACCAGAAATGGTGGGGGAGGGAAGTGCACTGGACTATGGTGATGGCACATGGGTGATTTGGTGATGGGAAGCCCATGGGGATTAAAACTGAGATGGGAAAATGCACAAAATGATATAAAAGTAAACTATTATATTATTTTTTTAAGTATGGGTTGCTTTCAAAAAGTGGTCTTAATGTCTACTAACAGTACAGATGTAGCTGTGCCACCGATTAGCTCAGTTCACAAAATTTGAGACTGGGAAGCTAGGTAAATACAGAGCCAATGTAGCAAGCAGAGCCCCAAACATTCACTGCACTGCCAAATTTATCATAAAATGCTTGAAAGATATTCTATGAAAATAGCATGCTGTGATATCACAGACTGAAGAAAAATTAAAACGTTATCTATAGGTCCACATTGTTCATCACCATAAACATAGTTCTGAAAGCCCTACAGTAAATAAATGTTTATTTATGCCAGCCTTTTTAAAACTTATTTGATCAAGGACTATCTAGTGGAACATAACTTGGCAAATGCTCACTTAGTTGATCAATGCTAATATGTTACTGTTTCTTGAGTTTTTAATTACCTGTATTTTAACTTTTCAAACATTTGATTTAGTATGTGGCCGTTTCCATATGTCTTTGAGTATGGTTCGCCCTCTTCATCTTGTAAAACTGGTGTTGCATTTCATTTTCTTTAAAATTAGTTTCCTAGGATTCTTCCGAAGAATTTAACCCTGGACTTAGAGAAACAACTTAACCAAAGTGTAACTTAAAATAGAATTGTCAAATTTTCAGATGACAAGCCAGTTTTTTTTTTTAATTTCATTTAAAGATAGTTGATATAAAATATAAATTCACTAAGATCTGTGTAGGCAAGAGTGATGAGATTTTAAAAACCACATAGGGTTAAACTAACTCTGTTAGCTTAGTCTACATGTTTAGTGGGATACGAGGAGACCAGGCTTTAGAGTTTTAGTTAACAAGAAACTCAGCCAAAGTATACCACCCCATCAAAAGTTAATTAAATTCTTGTCTATCTTTTATAAAAATGGTGTCAAGGGAATTACAAAGTAAGAGAACCATTGTAGATGGTGCAAGGTCTGGAAATAATGTTAAGAAAACAGGTCCAAAGTCTGGGGAAAGTAATACACAGGTATAGTGTGTGTATTTTCCTCCAAATACATGGGAGAATTTCCTGAAGTGTCATTCAAGCATCTTCAATGCCAGCTTGTGGATATCCTTTCAAATGTTCTAAGTAGGACTATCTTAATCATACCAGAAATTTGTTAGCAAAATCCAGAGGATGTGAGAGGATGGGATTTGAAAGACTGGAGGAAGCCCACCCAGCCCAGAAGGAGTGGCACAGCGAAACCTGATCCCCACAGCCCTGATACTATCATTACTGCTGAACCAGTACTTGCCCCTTTAAGTTTCAAACTCCTAAGAGAGTAACCAGTGAGTTGGACCTGGCTGGGATTTATTTTCAGTCATTTCAAATAATAGAACTAGCAGCAATGAGATGTATGGATCCAGGCGGCTGTTAGGATATCCCTGCTTGGAGTTCACATTAAATAAACTCTAGATATAGGTTCTTTCCAAATGTGGATAAAACAACAATTGCTCAATTCTTTCCGTGAGAACTTTAAAATTAATAATAGGCAAACAAATACATTTTAAAAGTAGAATATAACTTAGTAGTCAACCACAAACTTAATCTTTATCAACATGAAGACTTGGATGTAGAATGATTAAATGTTTGTTTTTTTTTTTTTCCAGGCGCTTTCCATGAATGAAAATCAAAAGAAGGTAGAACCTAGAATCTCCATGCCTATTCCTCTGTCATAAAACATTGTTTGCTCTTTTTAACAAAACAATTTCAGTGATAGAAATGTAAAATTTACTGAGATCCCCAAACCTTATCCATATTTAACAGAATTAATGTAACACAGGCAAGTCATGTGGGTTAGGGAAGGTTGAGGGGAGAGGTGCAGACAAGATGAAAAATCCATTCATGCCTAAATAAATTTAATTTCCTGATCTGATCCCTAAATTACCAACATGTCCTTAATTTTGATACTAACCTTTCCTTGTAATTAAGATGTGAGTGTTTAAGGAAAAACAATGCATTTCACTACTAGCAAGACCTTAGGAAAATGTCACTGAGGAGGTAAATTATTTTTCATCTGTTTAGTAAACTTTTTGACTGATGAAAAATCAATACTACACCAAATTCTTCTTGAAGGTGCTGTTTGTCTGATATATCTCCTATGTCATCTGGAAACAACAATTTAAGCACTACTTTAATGAGAAAAATCGCCCATGGCTGATCTGGTACTGTCTTAAATGAATTTGCAACTGATAAGATGTTCACTTGAAACATTTTTTGAAGGACAAATTCATTATTTGCTGCCACTTTTCCCAAGATTCATGGAGAAATTAACTTTAATTATTCCTTTGGTTCCCAGAGCAAAGAAAACTCGCCTTACCTGAGAGAGAAGTACATAATTTTGAGTAATTCTTTCATAACCAAAAGAGTACAAATAATGGATTAAACTAGTAGCAAGTTTTTTCTGAAGATCAGACTACATTATCTTACTTCTTTCTCTTCAACAAAGAGGCAAAAAAAAAAAATAAATTTCTTTAAACATTGTTCCAAAACATAGATATAAAACATGGAAACCTCATTTATTCGGAGATTCCATGTACATGACCAATAAAACTTGGTGGCCTCCCACTTTCTTTCTAGTTCACCACAACTAGTAAGAAAACCTATTAGTTTCTTGATTAAAATACATTTTATAATAGTCTCTCCTTGAAAAGTTATTTTACATAATACAGATGGTCCCCCAATTTTACAATGGTTTGGCTAACAAAGTGTTTGTCATAATGGTTTTCAAGTTTATAATGGTACAAAAGTGATAGAAGTTCAATAAAAATCAGGCTTCAAAGTTTGAATTCAGACATCCTGTGTTTTGCTTAGGACAGTGTTCAATAAATTACATGACATGAAACACTCAACATTTTCTCACTTTATTATTAACCTGGCTTTGTGTGAGACGATTTTGCCCACCTGCAGGATAATCTCAGTATTCCGGATATGTCTAACATAAACATGGGGAAACTATGATGTTGGCTGGGTCAGGTATATTAAATACATTTTCAGCTTAAAATACTTTCAATTTACCACAGCTTGATCAGGATGAAACCCCATTGTAAACTGAGAAAGATCTGTACAAATGTGCCAGCCAATAGGTTGTTTATCCCTCTGCCATATTCATTACAGGGTGATCTTTTAAGCACTTTATAATCTGTTTTTCCACTTGAACAGCAGAATGACTAAAGGCCAGGAGGTCTGAGGACTTGGCCTTCAGCCTTGGACACAGTGCAGGCGCATGTAGCAGTGATTACTGAGCAGCCACTGGTCTTCATGACCTTTCCCCTAGTGAGCTTAATTTCCATGAACAGAAACTAGATGCCTGAGAGCTGACGCATGGAAACTGAACGCTGCTACACAGCAGTGACCCTTCACCTACTAAACTTCCCCTTGTTGACTCCAGTGTCAGGCCTGCAGCCTGGGCTGTGGGTGTGGGATCCACCTCTCACCCATTTCACTTCACCTCACAGCACCCCAGCACCCACTAACCTCCCAAAGGACAGTCACGTTTCCTCTCCAACAGTCTTTATGAAAACTGTGCATGGTGGAGAGTATCTTGATTTTCATTTTAAAACAAAAAATGAATCTATGAATTAATGTCAGGGAAAAGGGAAACAATCCCTATGTTCTATGGCTCAGGGGGTCTGGAGTTGTCTATTTGTTGGAAGACTAGGAGGAAGAATGCAACTGTGAAAAGAGTGGGGAAAAAAAAAGGAGGGGGCAGCTTCATACCTTAATTATTTGGACTTCCTCTTTGGACTTAGCACTCACTGTTGAAACACAGCCAGGCCCTTTCATCAGACAAAACATAAGCACGTTGCTCAAACTCAGCATTGTCAGATCTTCTGGTTTGCTTTCAAATGGGAATGACTAAAAAGAAGGGAGTTTGTGTGTCTGTGATTAATGTTAAAGCGAAAGACAGTTGAAATTTCCCTCGGCAAAGACTAGCAAATGCAGGACATCAATGAACTCACCAGAAAAAAATCAGTGTTTTGAACAGACAACCTGTTGGGTTTTCAACATCTTTTGGGCCATTGTAGACCTCAGTTTCTTTCTTTACTTATTTTTTATGAAAGTCATATCACAACAATATATAAGTTTCAGGTGTTCATGACTGAGAATCAACATGTGTATAAGATCAACATTAAAAGTCCAACTCTATTTTCTCCATACTACTGACCTACCCACTCCCTCAACCTCTGGCACCAATAATTGTTCTTATAACACAAAGTTTATTTAGTTAATCTTTTTTGTTTGTTTTCTCTATATACTACATGAGTGAAATCACACTTTGTCTTCTCTTACTATGTTTACTTCACTAAACACAATTTCCTCCATGTCCATCCATATTGACAGGATTTCATCCTTTTTTTTTTTTCTAAATGACTGAAGAGTGTTCCATTGTGACTGTGTGTGTGTGTGTGTGTGTGTGTATGTGCCACATCTTCCTTATCCATTTGTCAGTCAGTAATGGTGTAAGTTGTTTCCAATTGTCGGCTATTATAAATAGTGCTAGGATAAATATGGAGTGACTATAGCTCTCGGAAGTGCTATTTTTCAATTGTGGGGATAAATACCCAGAAATGAAATAGGTGAGCTTTCCCTTTTATCATTTTTGGAGAACGCAGTTTCATCTAGTTGTCTGGTGCTCACCATCAGGCTATACAGGCATTCTTAGATCTGAAGTGTCAGAAAAGCTAATATTCACTAGTTTAGAATTCCCAAACCACAGAAAAATGCAACAAATAAGTCTAATCATGCTGAGATCTAGAAACCGCGTTTCCTACTAGCTAGGTGACTTAGGTGACTTAATTTCTCCTGTCTCAGTTTTTCCTCTGCAGATGAGAGTTGTGTTTTCATGAGTGATTTTCATGCTTGCCCTTAACTGTCTCATGAAGGGGCAGTTCTTGGAAAGAGGAGGGTGAAGGCGGGTTATTGCTGCAAGCCAAAATGCTGCTCGTATCCCCAAACCGTGAATAAGAAGGGGTGGCATCTCCCAAGTCAGATGAACAGAACTGCTGATCTCTAGTGTGCTACAGTGAGAAGAATCCTGAGGTTGACTAGACCACATGAGAAAGGCTAGTATGATCTGTTATTAGTGGTGTCAGCCACAATTGGAGAGGGAGGGACTAACCACTAACCTACTTAAAGTAGTTATTTTCAAACAAACAGAAAAATTGGTGTGGCAATCTAGGCATCTATTCTTTTCTGCTAACACTTGGACTTAAAATGCTTTATATACATGAACTGATTGAATTAATCATGTAGTATGACATATTTCTATACTCAAATTGTCCCATTTGTACATGAAAAGTCAGTGTAACATGGATAGTTTTTAACCATCCTCTGCACTGGATTAAGAAATCACGGGCCCTCCCTGGTGGCGCAGTGGGTTAAAGCACAGCACTAAGAAGCTAAAGCCACTTCCGCATGAGTTCGATCCCTGCCTGTCCCACAGGTGACCCGCCCGCTGCTCCCCTCTGCAGTGTACCTTCTCAATCTGCCTGTTCTGCTCCCCACTCTGTCTCTGGTGAATCCTCTCACCCTCCTCCGCATCTCTGACCTGTACCCCAGTTCTGTATGAATAAATTTATAAATCTTTTTTAAAAATTTTTTAAAAAAAGAAAGAAATCACTAGAGGAAGTAGCTTCCAAAATTTGTCATTCAGATGACCTACTGTTTGATTGTGACTCTTTTTTACCTGGAATACCAAAAAATGTTGACCAACGCAAGCAGCCAGCATCACAGAAACCAAGGCTGAACCTTGGCAAAAACAGGGTTTCCCAAATAAGAGATTCCTTTTTCAAGTCTGTGTAGTAGAGATTAGTGAGAGAACAACTGTTCTGTTTGGTGAAAATTTCAAGAATTGTAGACAATGATCAGCACTCAGAGAAAAGAACTAGACACAAAGGTTCAGTGGACAGTAGTTCACAGAAGATGGTGGGCAGGAATAATGGAAAAAGCTGACTGCAGACTCCAGGACCTGCATGACCTCTCCTCATGCTTCCCCGTAAGTCCCAAGGGGGTAGATGTAGATGGCAGAAGAACGTTCCCTCCAATTCCCTGTACTGACTCTACCTTCCAATTTGGTCAAAACTGTATCTTGAACAAACACTTGCCAAATTTTTCTGTCACTTTCTTTTGCCACATCTATTTTCATTTCAACTTTGAAAAAAATATTTATTTACAGTGGATCATGTACACAGCATGCAGAGAGAGATTTCAATGCTGGGAGAGCAGAAGAGCAACTCTACTGCCAAGCCCCCTTTTACACTGTTAAGTGCTCACAGCTACACAACTGATACATTACTGCAAATGCAAGGTCAACCTACTGCTTGCAAGATATGGAAATGGTAGAAAACAGCATTCCAAGGTATGGACTGTGATGTGGAAAGCAAAAAAATTACCTAATTTTAACTCATGTTCCTTATACTCCATCCCATTAGGGTTTTTTTTCACCTTACAATCTATGGTAAGTTACACATGGTTCCCTTGTCCAGAAGTATAGGACACTGTCCCCATAACCTGCAAAGCAATAAAACTGTAACAGAATGCATCTGAATGCAACAGGAAACAATTAAGCCCAATGCATTAAGACATACCCACCTTGAAGTGAAAAGACGAGAAGGTATGGGCACCAGCATCTGGCAGTAAACAGCCTTTTTTTTGTCACAGGACACCATCATGGCCGGCAGATATAATGGTACAAGCGTACTGAGGATGAGCTCTCCCACCAGGCCAAATCAGCTGCCACCAGCCCGTGGCACAGAGTAGGGTTATGCAGCTCTGCAGGCAGTTATCCCTGTGCAAGCAGAGTGTGAGTCCACCACCCACCCGCCTTCCCAACCGAAGGCAAACTGGTCTTGACTCTCTGGTGCTATAGCATTGAAAAGGAAAGTGTGAGCTAGATAAGCTACAAAGTAATATGTATCCCAGCTGCCCCTTGGGGACTGATCAAGTCTGCCACTGAAGGCCTTGTTGCATGCAAGGGGGGAACCACTTTATTCAATTCTCCATAATCTACCCTTACATGCCAAGAGCTGCCAGGCTTCTTCACAAGCCACCAGGCTTCTTCACGAGCCACGTGGGCAAATTATAGGGATATGGGCAGCACAACCCTCACATTTCCAGTTCTGCTACTGTGCCCGTAATCTCTTCATGGCCACCTGGTAACTGTTCAGTGTTGGTCACTGGCCTGGGGACTGGTGGTTCTATGGGTGGATGTCCAGCATGACCCTGCAATATTGCCTTCACCAAATGTATCCTAGAGTGAGATTCTCCAGCTGTGGTCTCCAGCCACAAGCCACATAGTCCAACCATTGTCAGAACACACTCTAGAATTGTCACACATACTTTGCACTCCTTTGGGGTCATCGCCTAATCCCCAGAGGTGGTCTCACTGCTCTCCCCTTGACAATCCTGCTTCCTCAGCCATCAATATAACAAGTAGAATCCTGGAACTTCCCTGGGTTCCCATATAACAGAGTACACTCTGTCACCATCCCTACTAAGGCCAAAACCCTTGCACATGGGCTGGGGGGCAGTGGAAAGTAAGCTCTATATAAAGCCTCCATCCATGCCCATCCCCTGTGACAGATGCCTCATCCTAGTCAAAAGCAAACAGGGCCTCCCCCTGGGCTGAGGAGGGCAGCAAATAGTTCTCCAGGTGTGGGGCTCATGCCTGGGGCTTGGAGCCCCAGGTTTTTGTTTCACTGCAGCCTGTCTTCTCAGGGGAGTGAACCTCTGGTCCTTTGCAATCGTCTCCATAACTCCAGCAAGTATACATTAGGCTGTGCATCTGTTCTGGCACAGATTATACCTGCCACAGTTGGTCCATCCACATTTGGGCACAGGTGACTTTAAGAGGCTTATTTGCCAGTTTTGGCCTTCTTTGCAGTTGTTCAACAACTACCCATATTCCCTTCTGAGAGTGCCAGCTCTCAGCTTCACCCAAGCTGGCTACTATCATGGTAACGTCATTTACCTGGTGTGTGACATAGAGTGCTAGAATTGCCATAAGAGACACAAATGAGGACGATGGGGCATTTTGCAATACCAAATCCCTATTCCCAGCAGTAAAACATTACTTATTACCAGGATCATGAGTGTTTACATTAAACATGGCCTGCAGTATCCCCTGTTCACCAAGTACCTGCACAAGCTCAGCGTTTGTTTGCCACTTACTCATTACTGCTTGAGTAAATGGCACATCTCCCACGTCAGCCCCTCCACTCGTTCAGCAGCTATTTTCCCATCCAACAGAGTATGATCACCCTGGCCATACTGCTGGCTGCTCTGGAGCCTGTCTTAATGATGGGTGCAGGTTTCCTATCACCTGTGCTGTACAAATAATTCTATCCTCCCCTAGGCCCCACAAGCTGCCAAGGGCCCTCCCGGTTTCTGACAGAACTGTTTACTCAAGTCCACCAGTTCCACTAGGGTGTATGGATGAAAAGCAGCAAACTCCATCATCTGTGGTAGCCCAGCAGCCTGGCCTCCAGGGCCACGGGCTGCTGGTGCTTCATCTTCTTTGTCAACACTGGGCGAGCCTGGAGCATGGGGCCAGCCTTCTCCCCACCTCTAAAGGGGGAGCCTGGTGCCTCTGGAGCAGCGGGTCAGTATCCCTCAGTCTCCTCCTCCAGCCACTCGATGCATTTTTGCAGGGCCTCCTGCCCCCCTCTGGGCCTTGACTTCCTCTCTCTCTCCCTACACTGTCACAGAGCTATGAGAAATACCCATCACACAGCTCCTGTTGCCTCATGGGCACTAATAAATCCAAGGGCCCTTCTGTTCTACACAGAGTGCGTTCCAACTGCCCCAGGGATCTGTCTACCTTTGGCCATTCATGGGAAGGTGCTTACTAGAAGAGAAGGCTGGCCACCGGGTACTGCCTGCGCATGGCCAGCCACCCCTCAAACTCTCCCTAGGCCCCAGAGGGCTCCATATCTGTTTGTACCGAACTTTCTTGCTGTCTATGCCAGCTGTTGTGCAACCATACCAAGCCAGGTAGTTCACTGTCAGTTCTTGCAGACAAAGAGAATTTGCAGCCTTCCATGGATTTTGTAAGCCTTTAATGCTGAGACGGGGACCATATACCTAGGTAGGGAAAGAGAGACTCCACACTGAGAGAGGCAGAACAGAAACTCAACTGCCCAGCCCCTTTGAAACTGTTAAGTGTCCATAGTCACACAATTAATTGCAAATGCAAGGTCAATCTATTGTTTTCTAGATGTCCAAATGGTGGAAAACATTGTATTTCAAGTTATTTCTTGTTACATAGAAGCAAAGATTGCCTGATTTTAACTCATTTTCCTTACACCAATAGTCTCACCAAAAAACAATAACCACAATGGACATTCCAAGATATTTATTTATGTATACAAATATATGTCTTTTGTGCATACAAAATATTAAGCACGTATGCTTTCTGAACATCTTCCCAAAGACGTTTATTTTTTATGCTATTCATTGGGCAATAACTGTTACTCTCTGCAGTGTATAAGGGACTGGAATGAACCAGGGAGAATATAATGTGCAGATATAAAGAAGTGAGAGTTCCTTCTTCCATATACCTCCAATACCAAGGCTGAGTATTTTTTTTTCCTTTTTTTAAAGATTTATTTATATATATATATATATTTATAAGTTTATTTTTACATCATTTTGTACATTTTTTTCCCATCTCAATTGTAATCCCCGCAGGTTTCCCATCACCAAGTCATCCATGTGCCATCACCATAATCCCGTGCACTTCCCGCCCCTACCCCCCGTTTTTGATCCCATTCCCCACTCCACCCCCGCAAAATGTCTCTGGTATATAGTTGTTCATTATTTTTGTTATTTTCTCAACCAAGGCTGAGTATTTGTTGTGATATATGCCTTTACATGTATATCTCAATCCATAGTCATACATACAGTTTTGGTTTATTCCTTTCTTCATTAAATAAAAACCAGACCATACTATGTACATATTCATCTATATCATGCTTTTCATGAGGAATAAAACAAAGGGCAATTTTCTAACATGGATGGTGTCAATCTAGGTGCTGTTAAGCAGATGTTGGTAAGACTGAGAGAGATTTGGGGAGTTTTGTTTTGGGGGGTTGTTTTGGGGGAGGTGGTTACTGGTAGAAAAAAAACCTATATTTACCACATCAATGGCTATGCAACATGTACAGGTTACCATATTTATGTTTTTCAAAACTATCATGTCTGTTACAGCAGTTGCTATTAGGACTGTCAGACCATTGTTGTCTTCCCACAAGTCTAGGTGTGTTTGCTTCAGGATTGAAGCAAACCTTTTGTTTTTGTTTGTTTGTTTTTGCTGATAACACTGGAGCCAAAAAAAAAAAAAAAAGAACTATTTTTGCCTTGGTGTTGTTTATGTGAAGAGAAGGATTTTGAAAGCAAGCATGAAACCAAGGATTGCTTCAGAAGGAAGGCTGTGCAAGGAAAAGTGAGATAGAACTGTGGATTAAGGGAGTTCTTGTGTAGAGACATGGAGAGTGACTCTCACCCAACTAAAGTTATTCCCAATGACTCAGCAAGATTCTACAGATGATTTCAGCAAAGATATGACAGAACCACCACAACTGAGATATTTAGAAAATGGAACAAATCTCAGTCATTCCCACCCAGCTGCCATATTGTTTTATAACTAATGTATTAGTTGGGGTAGGCTTATATTTGATGTTCCCCAAGGAAAGGAACTACTTACTATTATTCCAAATACTTGGTATTATTGCCAAGGATGTATGTTTCATTTATATATTTAGGCACCAGGAAAATGACCTGTATCTCTGCCCAATACAGAACTCCTCTAGGTGAAAGTGTTTCCTTCAGAACTCCCACTAGGATTGGCTAGGGGATGCCTGTGAAGGGCTAAGGGGAAGGAAGCTTTCTGATTACAGTGCACATGTGACATCTGTGAATGAAAAGGAGGCAAGGGAAGCAAAATTGATGAGGCATAGATTTAAGTGAAGGGGCAAATCAGACAAAGTCTCAGTGAAGCAAGAGAAGTTCTTAGAGCAAAGAAATCCCTTTTGTGGAGTTCTGTATTCAGACACAGCTTGATTCTAGGTGTTTTTCCATCACTGAGGTGAAAAGTATGGGTGAGAAGTATGGCTTCATTTCAGATGCTGTGTGGATTCCATAAATATTGCAACTAGGAGTGAAGGGAGGAGGTGAGGTAGTATCCTAGCTAACTGCACTCCTTGCAATGAATGGCAACTATTTTAGTACATGGATGTATTTTGTTTATTTATCCATTCCCCTATGAATAGACAAGATCTTTCCAACTTTAGTTTCTCTTATATGTATTACTGCAATGAACAATCTTATATATGTATTTCGTTGCTCAAACAGAGGAGGGGTTTCTAGAGAAGGAATGGCTGAGATAAAGTTACTTAAAATCCTGAAAATCTTTATAGATCCTGCCAATTGCCTTCCAAAAATGTTTGCCAATTTACACTCCCACAAAAAGTATAGAATAGTACTAATTTCCCTTGGCCTTGCCAACATCAGATTGATCAGTCTTTTTCATTATTTGTCAATCCCTGGCAGAACAATGATGTCTCATTACCTTATTATTTTTATTTTAGTGCACACTTTAAGCATATCTCCATCTATTTATATTTGTTTTCTTCTTCAGCTATTTTTCCTTTTCCTTTGCCCACCTTGCCTACTGTTTGGTAAAAGCAAATATCAAGACACATTCGAGAAATTTCATGGGGTAAGGACTGGTAGTGAGAGAATGCTAAATCTGTAGGTGGAACTAAGGTTAAAATCTTCTTGTCTTCCTACAACAAATTTAAATGTGTTTGCTTCAGGATTACTT